>NC_069502.1:1196953976-1196976476 GCF_027579735.1 Bombina bombina
AAGAGGGTACACATGGCTTCATTTCTGGGTTTCTGAACCTACATGGCTAGGTTTTAGACCACTCTGGTGCGGTCAATTTGGGCTGTAAGACATCGAGTGAGATGGGCGGGGCCTATTTTTGTGCCTCAGTTGCGCAGTTGTTTTTATCAAGCAAGCATCAAGCTCCTGATCCAGTGGGCCTTTGTGAGCTGTATTGGGCCAAAATTAAGGTTTATCCCGGTTTTACAGACCCCTGAGGGCAGGTAGGCACCACAGCAGGGCTGTGGCGCGGTGCAGGGGGTGCTTTTTGTTGAAATAAACGTGTTTGTAATTTTCCGTTTTTTCCTGTAAGGGTTAAGTATTCCTTTCCTTGTGGGGCAAACTTAGCTGCAGTATTGGGATGCTTTTACCATAAAATTGGGACAATTTTATTGTTTTTAAGCAGTTTTGGAAAAATTGTATGCTTTTTTCTCTTAAAGGCGCAGTACCGTTTTTTAAGATTGTTATTTTTTCACTAAATAAAGTGTTTTCAAGCCTGTTTGTGGTCATTACTAGCCTGTTGAACATGTCTGACATTGAGGAAAGCCAATGTTCCATGTGTTTAGAAGCCATTGTGGAACCCCCACTTAAAATGTGTCCCTCATGTACTGAAAGGGCCTTACATTGCAAAGAACATATTTTATCGCAGGATGATTCTCAGTCAGAAGAGAATCAGGTTTTGCCATCTACTTCTCCCCAAGTGTCACAACCTTTAACGCCCGCACAAGCGACGCCAAGTACCTCTAGTGCGTCTACTTCTTTCACCCTGCAAGATATGGCCGCAGTTATATCTACTACCTTCACAGAGGTATTATCTAAATTGCCTGGTTTGCAGGGGAAGCGCAGTAGGTCTGGTATGAGAGTAAATGCTGAGCCCTCTGATGCTTTATTAGCCATCTCCGATGTACCCTCACAATGCTCTGAATTGGGGGTAAGGGAATTGCTGTCTGAGGGAGAGCTTTCCGATTCAGGAAAGATGTTCCCTCAAACAGACTCAGATATGACGGCTTTTAAGTTTAAGCTTGAACACCTCCGCTTGTTGCTCAGGGAGGTTTTAGCGACTCTGGATGACTGTGACCCTATTGAGATTCCTCCAGAGAAATTGTGTAAAATGGATAGATATCTAGAGGTTCCTTCTTACACTAATGTTTTTCCGGTCCCTAAGTGGATTTCAAACATTGTTACTAAGGAGCGGGATAGACCAGGTATTCCGTTCTCCCCCCCTCCTACATTTAAGAAAATGTTTCCCATATCTGACACCATTCGGGATTCGTGGCCGACGGGCCCTAAGGTGGAGGGAGCTATTTCTACCCTGGCTAAGCGTACAACTATACCTATTGAGGACAGTTGTGCTTTCAAAGATCCTATGGATAAAAAATTATAGGGTCTTCTAAAGAAAATATTTATTCATCAGGGTTATAGCGTGCATAGTTCCTGTAACTACTGCAGCTGCTTTTTGGTTCGAGGCTCTAGAGGAGGCTCTTAAGGTTGAGACCCCATATGAGGATATTTTAGAATTAGGGCTCTCAAGCTAGCTAATTCTTTTATTACAGATGCTGCTTTTCAACTGGCTAAATTAGTGGCCAAAAATTCAGGTTTTGCCATTTTAGCGCGTAGAGCGTTATGGCTTAAGTCCTGGTCTGCTGATGTGTCATCAAAATCTAAGCTTTTAGCTATTCCTTTCAAGGGTAAGACCCTATTCGGGCCTGAACTGAAAGAGATAATTTCCGACATCACTGGAGGAAAAGGCCATGCCCTTCCTCAGGATAAGACAAATAAGATGAGGACCAAACAAAATAATTTTCGTTCCTTTCGAAACTTCAAAGGTGGTCCTCCTACCTCCTCCCCGCCACAAAGCAGGAGGGGAATTTTGCTCAATCCAAGTCTGTCTGGAGACCTAACCAGACCTGGAATAAAGGTAAACAGGCCAAGAAGCCTGCTGCTGCTACCAAGACAGCATGAAGGGGCAGCCCCCGATCCGGGACCGGATCCAGTAGGGGGCAGACTTTCTCTCTTTGCTCAGGCTTGGGCAAGAGACTTCAAGATTCCTGGGCATTAGAAATTGTGACCCAGGGGTATCTCCTAGAATTCAAAGATTCTCCTCCAAGGGGGAGATTTCATCTTTCACGATTGTCTGTAAACCAGACAAAAAGAGAGGCATTCTTACGCTGTGTAGAAGACCTATATACTATGGGTGTAACCCGCCCAGTTCCAAAAGCAGAACAGGGGCAGGGGTTTTACTCCAATCTGTTCGTGGTTCCTAAAAAAGAGGGAACCTTCAGACCAATTTTAGATCTCAAGATTCTAAACAAATTTCTCAGAGTCCCATCCTTCAAGATGGAGACCATTCGGACTATTTTACCAATGATCCAGGAGGGTCAATATATGACCACCGTGGATTTGAAGGATGCGTATCTTCACATTCCTATCCACAAAGATCATCACCAGTTCCTCAGGTTCGCCTTCCTGGACAAACATTACCAGTTTGTGGCTCTTCCCTTCGGGTTGGCCACAGCTCCCAGAATTTTCACAAGTGCTAGGGTCCCTTCTGGCGGTTCTAAGGCCGCGGGGCATAGCAGTGGCGCCTTATCTGGACGATATCTTAATTCAGGCGTCAACTTACCAACTAGCAAAATCTCACACGGACATCGTGTTGGCTTTTCTAAGATCTCACGGGTGGAAGGTGAACGTACAAAAGAGTTCACTTATCCCTCTCACAAGAGTTCCATTCCTGAGAACTCTGATAGATTCGGCAAACATGAAAGTTTTTCTGACGGAGGTCAGAAAATCAAAGATTTTAAACACCTGCCGAGCACTTCATTCCATTCATCGGCCGTCAGTGGCTCAGTGTATGGAGGTAATTGGACTAATGGTAGCGGCAATGGACATAATTCCATTTGCTCGCTGGCATCTCAGACCACTGCAACTATGCATGCTCAAACAGTGGAATGAGGATTATGCAAATTTATCTCCTCAGATAAATCTGGATCAAGAGATCAGAGACTCTCTTCTTTGGTGGTTGTCACAGGATCATCTGTCCCAGGGAATGTGTTTCCGCAGGCCAGCTTGGGTCATAGTGACGACGGACGCCAGCCTTTTGGGCTGGGGTGCAGTCCGGAATTCCCTGAAAGCACAGGGTGTGTGGACTCAGGAGGAAGCTCTCCTTCCAATAAATATTCTAGAACTGAGAGCGATATTCAACGCGCTTCAGGCGTGGCCTCAGCTGGCTTCGGCCAGATTCATAAGATTCCAGTCGGACAATATCACGACTGTAGCATATATCAATCATCAAGGGGGAACAAAGAGTTCTCTAGCGATGATAGAGGTTTCCAAAATAATTTGATGGGCAGAGACTCACTCTTGCCATCTATCAGCAATCTATATCCCAGGAGTGGAGAACTGGGAAGCGGATTTTCTAAGTCGTCAGACTTTTCATCCGGGGGAGTGGGAGCTCCATCCGGAGGTGTTTGCACACTTGATTCATCAATGGGGCACACCAGAAGTGGATCTGATGGCATCTCATCAGAATGCCAAACTTCCTTTTTACGGGTCCAGATCAAGGGATCCCCAAGCAGTACTGATAGATGCTCTAGCAGTACCTTGGTCGTTCAACCTGGCTTATGTGTTTCCACCATTTCCTCTCCTTCCTCGTTTGATTGTCAGAATCAAACAGGAGAGGGCTTCAGTCATTTTGATAGCACCTGCGTGGCCACGCAGGACTTGGTATGCAGACCTGGTGGAAATGTCATCTCTGCCACCATGGACACTGCCACTGAGAAAGGACCTTCTCAATCAAGGTCCGTTCCAGCATCCAAATCTAGTTTCTCTGCGGCTGATGGCCTGGAGATTGAACGCTTGATTTAATCCAAGTGGGGATTCTCTGAGTCGGTCATAGATACCTTGATTCAAGCTCAAAAGCCTGTTACTAGGAAAATTTACCATAAGATATGGCGTAAATATCTTTATTGGTGCGAATCCAAAGGCTACTCATGGAGAAAGATCAGGATTCCTAGGATTTTGTCCTTTCTCCAAGAGGGATTAGAGAAGGGGTTATCAACTAGTTCCTTAAAGGGACAGATATCTGCTTTATCAATTTTACTGCACAAGCGTCTGGCAGATGTTCCAGATGTTCAGTCGTTTTGTCAGGCTTTGGTTAGAATTAAGCCTGTGTTTAAACCTATTGCTCCACCATGGAGTTTGAATTTAGTTCTTAAAGTTCTTCAAGGGGTTCTGTTTGAACCTATGCATTCCATAGATATTAAGCTTTTATCTTGGAAAGTTCTGTTTTTAGTTGCTATCTCTTCGGCTCGAAGAGTATCTGAACTATCTGCATTGCAATGCGACTCGCCTTATCTTGTTTTCCATGCTGATAAGGTGGTTTTGCGTGCCAAACCTGGATTCCTTCCTAAGGTTGTTACTAATAAGAATATTAATCAGGAAATTGTTGTTCCTTCTCTGTGTCCTAATCCTTCCTCTAAGAAGGAGTGTCTGTTACACAACTTGGACGTGGTTCATGCTTTGAAGTTTTACTTACAAGCGACCAAAGATTTCCATCAAACATCTTCTCTGTTTGTTGTCTATTCTGGAAGACATAGAGGTCTAAAAGCTACGGCTACCTCTCTTTCTTTTTGGCTGAAAAGCGTCATCCGTTTGGCATACGAGACTGTTGGACAGCAGCCTCCTGAAAGGATTACAGCTCACTCTACTAGAGCGGTGGCTTCCACATGGGCTTTTAAAAATGATGCTTCTGTTGAACAGATTTGTAAGGCTGCGACTTGGTCTTCACTTCATACCTTTTCCAAATTTTCCAAATATGATACTTTTGCTTCTTCGGAGGCTATTTTTGGGAGAAAAGTTCGTCAAGCAGTGGTGCCTTCTGTTTAGGCATCTGTCTTGTCCCTCCCGTTCATCCGTGTCCTATAGCTTTGGTATTGTATCCCACAAGTAAAGGATGAATCCGTGGACTCGTCGTATCTTATAGAAGAAAAGTAAATTTATGCTTACCTGATAAATTGATTTCTTCTATGATACGATGAGTCCACAGCCCGCCCTGTCAATTTAAGACAGATTATATTTTTTGATTTAAAACTTCAGTCACCTCTGCACCTTTTAGTTTCTCCTTTTTCTTCCTATACCTTCGGTCGAATGACTGGGGGGTGGAGTCAAGGGAGGATTTATATAGACAGCTCTGCTGTGGTGCTCTTTGCCACTTCCTGTTAGCAGGAGGATAATATCCCACAAGTAAAGGATGAATCCATGGACTCGTCGTATCATAGAAGAAATCAATTTATCAGGTAAGCATAAATTTACTTTTTAATGAATTCTGCACTCTCAAAATTATTCAACCCCCAGCACAAATATCGAAAGCAGGTGTTGTCTCAAGCACACCTAATGCAACCAATCAAGGGCTTCATTAGTTTCACTAGGTGTGCTTGAGCTAGAACACACAAAATACCTGAACTGGCAAGGGGTTTGTTGAGTGTCACCTTTGAATGAATGTTAGAAATATGGCTAAGTCAAAAGAATGATCCATAAAGTTAAGAGAAGAGATCATTGCCCTTCACAAAAAAGGAACAGGATGCAAAAAGATAGCAAAGGTTCTGAATGCTCCTACAAACACCATTGGAAGTATAGTTCGCAAGTTCAAAGTTAAAGGAATAGTGGTTACACTACCTAGACGGGGCAGAAAATGGAAGCTACCAATGGCTGAAACCAGATTTCTGAGAAGGCAGGTTGAGAAAAACCCTTGAGTGACTGCAAAAAAACACAGTGATGCTCTGGGACTGCTTTGCATCCTCTGGCACTGGAAACCTGCAGTGAGTGGAAAGCAAGATGGATTCATTAAAGTATCAGGAAATCCTAGGAGAAATCGTCATGCCGTCTGTGAGGAAGCAGAAGATTGGGCATCATTGGACCTTCCAACAGGACAATGATCCCAAGCATACCTCAAATTCCACTAAGGCTTAATTGCAGAAGAAATCCTGGAAGATTACAGAGTGGCCATCACAGTCACCTGACTTGAACCCCATAAAAAACCTCTGGTGGGATTTGAAAAAGGCAGTTGCAGCACTGAGACCCAATAATATTACTGAACTGGAGGCCATTGCTCATCAGGAATAGGCTAAGATTCCTCAGAAACATTGCCAGAAGCTGGTGTCTGACTATACATCTTGTTTGCAGCAGGTCATAACAGCAAAAGGGTGCACTACTAAGTACTAAAGATGGCTGCCATTATGGGGTTGAATAATTGTGAGAGTGCAGAATTAATTAAAAGTTGCATTTTCAGTTGAATTTTGGGAAACCACTTGAAGAATTTGTTGTGTTGAGCTATTGCAATTGCTTTTGTTTGATTTGTTCATTGCAAACAGCGGAAAGTATGTTGATTTTGACAATAAACCTGATTTGCAATGGGGGTTGAATAATTTTGATTACAACTGAATATCTATCTATATCTATCTATCTATCTATCTATCTATCTATCTATCTATCTATCTATCTATCTATCTATCATCTATCTATCTATCTATCTATCTATCTATCATCTATCTATCTATCTATCTATCTAACTATCTATCTATGTGTGTGTATGTGTATATATATATATATATATATATATATATATATATATATATATATATATATATATATATATATATATATATATACACATAATATATATATTATATATATATATATATATGTAATAAAGGCATAAATCTGTAAGAACTCAGATATTGTCCAGAAGGGATATTATGGCATAATACTGTAAGAACTCAGCTGTGTATTCATGAAGGGGTTAACTCCTCATTCAGATACTGGGTTAATTTGGAATGTAGAAAGATCACATTACCAGGCCCCATCTTAAAAGGATGACCAGCTGGTTTAAGTAAAGAGCTATATAGAGACCCTTTGTGTGGCCATAAATGCCCTGCCCCCCCCCCCCCCCCGACCATGGTTGCAACCTATACCTTTAACATTACAAAAGGGGCTTGCATACGAGTGACATCATCATTGTGGGAGGGTTGAAAGACTCACAATAAATACCATCAACACACATGGTTCTCTCTCTTTAATCTTTGGGAAGTTGCTCTGAGAACATCAAGTAAGTACTTCTTGCTGACACATATACTTACAGCACACCATACTTTCACATAGACTGGGCAAATGTATTAGTGTAATATTGATGTATAGTTCACTGCTGTGGATTTATAAAGTGATATGCATATGTGTAAATTATATCTAATCTGCATATTGTAACTGTTTATGTAGCCTTTTTGTAATAAAAGTTTTGTACTGCTGAAATAAGACTCTGCAAGTGATATTCTTGCAGGTAGTTTAATTAAGCTAGTGATTGTGTGTTAATATTATATAGTGGGTATAATAATTCATAAGGGATTATTAAATGTAATATTAGACTTTTGCTAAAGAGTATAGTAAACAGACACTAAGATTTATAGAGTCTTAGGTACCATTTAATTCAGTTATTTCATTGGCGAGCCGAACCAGCGATAATTTTCTTACCAACTACACTTGTTTAAAGGGGGGACAAATCCATGTTCTTTTTATAATACAAGTATGATTTTTGGACGAAAATTTAACCTAGTTTTTTCTATACTGTCTTTGACTTGAGCGTTTCAGCAGTAAGGTCCTTGGCCAGGACTACAGATCCAAGAGGCATTTAGGTGAATACCTAAGGATCAGTTGAACCAGACACAGAGAGAATCATATCACGCAGGACGTGAATCTCATTTGCTGGCAGTCTGAAGACACTTTAAAGTGTGAGTATGGAATTAATTGTTAAATATGCAGAATGTATCACATTTGATCCTGTTATTGATGAGAATACTGACATAGTTAAAAGACTGAAAGATGTGTGATTGCAATGTGAGAATGAGAATAAGCTTATAGATAAAAATAGGTTTTGTTTAACAAAAGAAAAATCTAAATTTCAGAATTGCATGAAACTGTTGTTAACAATCTAATACCAAATGAATAGAGCAATCTTTGAACATTCTCCCCCAATAGCCATGTTAACAGAGATCAATTATAACACATTGTATGAAAATTGCCCCACGTGTGGTGTAAATGCAGAATATATTAATACTTTAGAAGAAAATTATGACGCGAGAGGCCAACTTATAGCTTCATTGAGACAGGGGCTCGCAAACTTAACCCCTGTTGCAGTATTAAACAAGGAGAATGCATTTGTGTCGGAGAAAGATGGGGCACATGTTGATGGGGGAAGGGTGCAAAGCCCACATGTTGATGGGGGGAGGGTGCCTATTCCTCACAGTGAAGAAAGATTTGATCACACACAAAATACAGAGAGCACACACATTCCAATACTAACTCCACAGATAACTAGGCCAATAACATTAAATCCAGAACATCAAACATATACGTTATCACTAACACCCAGTTTAAGATCCAGTCAAATAAATTTAACTCAATCGCAAAATTTACCTTTTTCTACCACCTCTGCTGAAACATCATCCCTGGTATCAACTACCATTAAAAACCAAGATAGAGATAAAGTAATGAGACAACTGGTAAAGTTAAAACCTCTCTTTCCAGTGTATGATGTTAAAGCAGATGTATTTACTAACATGTCAAATTTTGAGTCTGCAATAAAACAATACATGCTGTCTCCTAAAGAGGCGTGCATAACGTTAAAAATTTGGCAGCATTGCAGCTTGATTACAATCACCAGTTGCAGGCCCAGTTAATTTGAAAAAAGAGAGAACGGTTTAGTAGACAGAAAAACACACCTAGTCATACAATCCCCAAAATATGTGTACTATGTGGGGATAGTGTGCTGGTACGAAGGGAGTATAGGTTTGTAGAGAGAGTGGATGTAGCACAGATGGTTGATTCCGTTAGCAATGAGAAATGCTGGTATAAATAAATAAACCACCTTGGGAATCCTGCCTGTGTGTCTTGAGCGAAAATGTCAACAATAAAAGTGAGTTCAATGCATACAGACTCATACAATACAGTCCGTTGTAGTGATATTGGTAAACTGGGCTCAATTCACTTTACTACTTGCAGCGTAGTTACGAATGTATTTACAGTATTACCACAATTTTGTTCACTTTATTTCTACTCACAAATGATGCCAGAGGGAAATCAGCGACTCCGGTGATCCTGGGCTGCCTCGCCTCCCTTCCTTTGGGGCAAACTGCGGGTACGCATAACACCGCTCGCTGTGGAACTCCTCTTTCAGGTACAGATCCGGTCGCACACAGGCCTCGGTGTGTCTCGCTCCTGATGATGCAAACCATGAGTGGCTAACAGATACACACCCTCCTACCTCCCATTGGATAGAAAGTACCAGCACTAACTCCTTCAGTCTGGTCCCGGAGGTAAAACGGCAAAAGTAATCCCAAAAAGAAAGAGCTTGTCTGGGGTCAGAATTAAAAATATTACTTTAATCAATCAATAATTAAAAGTCCAACATGGGAACAAGGGAAAATTACAAAAACACCTAATGCAGTGGCTTACGCGTTTCGGCCGTAGCCTTACTCATAGCCAGTGTCACACTCATTAAGCTATACACTTTAAAAATGCCTCCCTGGGCTGTGATTGGTGTAAAAACAATAGGTGTGTTTGAACCATTACTCAATATCCCGTGAATTCATATAATTCAATATTAAACTACTATATATGAATCCAGCATAACAATCTTCTAAGGTCTTGAAAATAAACCAATATATAAATAATAATGATAATAACAAAAAATGAGGTATTAGGTAACATATCTCTTAGGTTAAATACTGAATACTAACTGTTCAGAAACACTTGGTCGTAAAGACTAACCTGATATATTACATTATTAAATATAATATCTGTTGATAATAAATATTACCAATCTCTAAGAACAGATATTATATAAACCTCTATTAAATAAAAAGACACTGGAAGTGTCCTGAAATCTATAACTGACACAGTCTATAAATGCATGTTAATATGTATATGTATATATACACACCTTTGCTGTTGGAAGTATCTAATGTACTAAATATACTCTTAACACTGAATATATAAATGGAAACTTAATAAAACATTTAAAGTTCAAAAATAAAAAATCCACATAGTGAAAATGTGTGTTTGTGGATATTATTTGATATAAACTATGTACAAAAGAACGTAGAATAGCATACTTATTATTCCCAATAGTTGATTAGATCATATTGGGAATTCAGGCCTCTAGGGTGTCTGGTTTCCAACTGGAAAATCCAGAACATTTCCCTTTTCCCTAACAATTTTTCTTTGTCACCACCTTTCTGAGGAGTTACCACTTGTTCAATTGCTTTCCATTTAAGTGTAGCAATGCTGTTATTGTGTTTAGTGACAAAGTGTTGCACAATAGTGGTGGTAGCTTTGCCAACTTTGATAGAACTAAAGTGTTCCCTCATGTGGGACCTTACATCCCTAGTTGTGAGTCCTATATACTGGACCTGACATTGTGAACATTCCAGCATATAAATGACATTGCTTGATGAACAATTAAGACATCTTTCAATATCATATGTCTTCCCAGTGACAGCAGATGAAAAAGTAGTAGTCACTTCTATATAGTCACATGGTTTACACCTGTTGTGTCCACATCTAAACATGCCCTTATGTCTCAACCATGTACTGATGGGCTTTTCCTCGGGTTTTAATTTAGAGGGAGAGAGTATGTTGCCAAGTGTACAGGCCCTTTTGTAAGAACATCTCAGACCACTATCAACAGTATCAATTAATTTGTCATCTGCTCTTAAAATACCATAGTGCTTCCGCACTATGCCACATATCTGTTGATATTGGGCACTGAATGTGGTTACAAAAGTAACTCCCTTATGTTCAGTATTAGAAGTGTCATCCCTTTTGTTAGTAAGCAAGGAACTTCTGTCTATGTCTTTGACCTCATTTATTGCCTTGGTTATATCAGAGTTTTTGTAGCCCCTTTCCTTAAAGCGTGTCACAAGATCCTTTGACTGTTTATCGTATGTTGATGTATCAGAACAATTCCGTTTGAGTCGGATCAACTGACCCTTGGCTATCGCGTAAGGGACATGTTTGGAGCTGGCAACTTCGGCCGTGCAACAAAGTGTTGCCCGAAATTGGTTTCCTGTAACTATTAGTTACAATATTGCCATCATCCATGCCCCTCATCGTGATATCAAGGAAATTTATTTCATTTGGTTCAACCTCAAATGTGAACTTAAGGTTGAGGTCATTGTCATTGATCCAAGTTATGAAGTTTTGGATCCTGTCAGTCTTCCCTTTCCAAATTAGTAAAAGGTCATCTATGAAACGCTTATAAAAAGCAATTTCATTGATATACGGATTAGTTTGTGCATAGACGTGGGACAGCTCCCACCAACCTAAGTATAGGTTTGCGTATGAAGGCGCGAATTTGGCACCCATAGCTGTCCCACGTCTCTGCAAAAAATAGTCACCCTCAAATTCAAAATAATTGTGGGTCAACAAAAATAAAGTGACCCTCAATATATAATCCTGGTAATGTGTAGAATAATCGGTTTTTCCTTCCAGAAAATATCTCAAAGCCTGTATCCCTTTGTTATGAGGAATGGTGGAATATAAGGACGTTACATCCACAGTGACCCATGTGTAATCCATACTCCATTTCTCAGATTCAAGTAACTGTAAGACATGTGTGGTGTCTTTTAGATGACTGGGCAATTGGGTCACCAGTAGCTGCAATATCGCATCCAACCATTGGGAAACATTTTCAGTATATGACCCTATACCACTGACAATGGGCCTACCCTTCACCTCCTCCAAAGATTTGTGGACCTTTGGAAGATGGTGAAAAATAGGAGTGACAGGGTGGTTGATCAAAAGATAATCATAAGTGTTTCTGTCCAGGAAGCCGCTTTCCAGGCCATCATCCAAAAGATCTTTTAGATCTCTTTGGAAAAACCAAATTGGGTTATTGTCAAGTTTTGTGTAACTCTTTGTGTCTAGTAATTGCCTATTGGCTTCCTTGATGTAATCAGATCAATTTAAAACAACCACCGAGCCACCTTTGTCAGCTCCTTTCACCACCAACGCTTTATTATTCTGAATCGATTTTAGTGCTGTTCTTTCCTGTTTGGTCAAATTGTTAGTTGTACTGGTGTTAGTAGTTTTCAATTTCACAAGGTCTTGTTCCACCCTTTTATAAAATGTTTCTAAAATATTACCCTGTGAGTGAATGGGATAAAAGTTAGACTTCTTCTTGAATCTGACTTGTTTGTCTACAGATGGACTGGAGGACAAAGAGCCATCATTCAAAAGACTATTCAAACTGACCACATCACATTGTTCTGAAAAAGACAAAGGTTGACCCAAGTTTTCCACTCGCCTATATGGTTGTGGAGTAACAGACTCAGAATCATGGAAATGCTTACGTAGTGTGAGATTCCTGATTAGTCTATTAAGATCTATAATGGTACTAAAAAGATTAAAGTCACAGGTGGGTGCAAAGCCTAAGCCATAGCTCAGGACTTTCGTTTGCATCTGTGTTAACTCAATATCTGATAGATTGATGACCTGAAAGGTCAACGTCTCTGCTCGGACCTTTTTGTTCTCTGGGGATATCTGGGTTCTGTTGTACCCATTGCCCCTACTCCCCTCCCTAGGTCTTGTGGAGGGATTGAAAAAACCTGTTCAATAGCTCTAGAATCTTGTATGGTCCTATTGTCAGTACTCATGACACCCATGCTGGTCTGTGTATTTGCAATGGGAGGAGGGAGACGATAATTTTGGTATGACTGGCCACTCTGATATATACCTGGTGCCATAGTCTGTTGTGTGTAGTCATACTGTAATTGTCTAGGCTGTTGAAAGAATTTAACTCCTGGGGGTAAGGTCATATGTGCATATTCATCATATGGTCTCGGCCTGTTGTAATTATCATTAGGCAACTCTGTAATAGGTCTATATGAAGGTATTTGTGTGTTATTTGATTGTTTCAATATACCTTGGGGAGTCATGGCTTGTGTAAAATGAGTAGATTCTCTATTATGTGCCTGAAGATCTTCCCCTCCTGAGTCTGCCTCACTATCACTAAATGTGACCTGTTTGCTGTTCTTCCAGCGTCTATTGCGCCTATTCCTGCTATTGCTAAGTTGTCTGGTCTGTTGCTTTCTGGCCATAAATCTCTGCTGTTTGTTCCATATGTAAACAGTGTTGGCTTGATAGTCACTATTGTCCCTGATAAATTTAGAATGTTTGTGTTCCATTATCTGCAGCTTGGTGTCTGCTACTACTTTTTGAAGCTGTTCATCAAACCCCCTAAACTGACTCTCCTGGCTTCTTTTGTTAAGCTCATTCTGGATTTATGCGATATCTATCCTAAGCATTTTAAGCAGATTAATTTTATACCCAATAAGCAACATCATTAGTTTCAGGGAACAGTCAGTTAAAGTCTGATTCCAATCGTCTATAAAAGACTTATCATTAGTGTCAAAAGATGGGAACTTCTGTATTCTCATACCCCTTGGTACCATCTGTTGGGAATAGTATCTTTCGAGAGTCCAAATATCCCATTGTAATTTGTGTTCTTTTATTAGTTTGGCTTCCATTTCCATAAACAGTGTATTCAGTGTCATAATAGTCCTGTCAGTAGAAAAAACCTTGTCAATGTCCTGCTGGAGACAATCCCTCTCAATCACTGGAATGAGGGAGTAGTAAATAGGATTCTGTTCCTCCATGTTCGAAAAAGGAGCACAAGTATAAGAAAAAACTTGTATAATGTATGGCTTGGATGCTGTCTACTAAGACACAGCCGATTTGTGTCTAATAAATGTAAAAAAGAGAGAACGGTGTAGTAGACAGAAAAACACACCTAGTCATACAATCCCCAAAATATGTGTACTATGTGGGGATAGTGTGCTGGTACGAAGGGAGTATAGGTTTGTAGAGAGAGTGGATGTAGCACAGATGGTTGATTCCGTTAGCAATGAGAAATGCTGGTATAAATAAATAAACCACCTTGGGAATCCTGCCTGTGTGTCTTGAGCGAAAATGTCAACAATAAAAGTGAGTTCAATGCATACAGACTCATACAATACAGTCCGTTGTAGTGATATTGGTAAACTGGGCTCAATTCACTTTACTACTTGCAGCGTAGTTACGATTGTATTTACAGTATTACCACAATTTTGTTCACTTTATTTCTACTCACAAATGATGCCAGAGGGAAATCAGCGACTCCAGTGATCCTGGGCTGCCTCGCCTCCCTTCCTTTGGGGCAAACTGCGGGTACACCTAACACCGCTCGCTGTGAAACTCCTCTTTCAGGTACAGATCCGGTCGCACACAGGCCTCGGCGTGTCTCGCTCCTGACGATGCAAACCATGAGTGGCTAACAGATACACACCCTCCTACCTCCCATTGGATAGAAAGTACCAGCACTAACTCCTTCAGTCTGGTCCCGGAGGTAAAACGGCAAAAGTAATCCCAAAAAGAAAGAGCTTGTCCGGGGTCAGAATTAAAAATATTACTTTAATCAATCAATAATTAAAAGTCCAACATGGGAACAAGGGAAAATTACAAAAACACCTAATGCAGTGGCTTACGCGTTTCGGCCGTAGCCTTACTCATAGCCAGTGTCACACTCATTAAGCTATACACTTTAAAAATGCCTCCCTGGGCTGTGATTGGTGTAAAAACAATAGGTGTGTTTGAACCATTACTCAATATCCCGTGAATTATTCACTAAACTACTATATATGAATCCAGCATAACAATCTTCTAAGGTCTTGAAAATAAACCAATATATAAATAATAATGATAATAACAAAAAATGAGGTATTAGGTAACATATCTCTTAGGTTAAATACTGAATACTAACTGTTCAGAAACACTTGGTCGTAAAGACTAACCTGATATATTACATTATTAAATATAATATCTGTTGATAATAAATATTAACAATCTCTAAGAACAGATATTATATAAACCTCTATTAAATCAAAAGACACTGGAAGTGTCCTGAAATCTATAACTGACACAGTCTATAAATGCATGTTAATATGTATATGTATATATACACACCTTTGCTGTTGGAAGTATCTAATGTACTAAATATACTCTTATCACTGAATATATAAATGGAAACTTAATAAAATATTTAAAATTCAAAAATAAAAAATCCACATAGTGAAAATGTGTGTTTGTGGATATTATTTGATATAAACTATGTACAAAAGAACGTAGAATAGCATACTTATTATTCCCAATAGTTGATTAGATCATATTGGGAATTCAGGCCTCTAGGGTGTCTGGTTTCCAACTGGAAAATCCAGAACATTTCCCTTTTCCCTAACAATTTTTCTTTGTCACCACCTCTCTGAGAAGTTACCACTTGTTCAATTGCTTTCCATTTAAGTGTAGCAATGCTGTTATTGTGTTTAGTGACAAAGTGTTGCACAATAGGGGTGGTAGCTTTGCCAACTTTGATAGAACTAAAGTGTTCCCTCATGTGGGACCTTACATCCCTAGTTGTGAGTCCTATATACTGGACCTGACATTGTGAACATTCCAGCATATAAATGACATTGCTTGATGAACAATTAAGACATCTTTCAATATCATATGTCTTCCCAGTGACAGCAGATGAAAAAGTAGTAGTCACTTCTATATAGTCACATGGTTTACACCTGTTGTGTCCACATCTAAACATGCCCTTATGTCTCAACCATGTACTGATGGGCTTTTCCTCGGGTTTTAATTTAGAGGGAGAGAGTATGTTGCCAAGTGTACAGGCCCTTTTGTAAGAACATCTCAGACCACTATCAACAGTATCAATTAATTTGTCATCTGCTCTTAAAATACCATAGTGCTTCCGCACTATGCCACATATCTGTTGATATTGGGCACTGAATGTGGTTACAAAAGTAACTCCCTTATGTTCAGTATTAGAAGTGTCATCCCTTTTGTTAGTAAGCAAGGAACTTCTGTCTATGTCTTTGACCTCATTTATTGCCTTGGTTATATCAGAGTTTTTGTAGCCCCTTTCCTTAAAGCGTGTCACAAGATCCTTTGACTGTTTATCGTATGTTGATGTATCAGAACAATTCCGTTTGAGTCGGATCAACTGACCCTTGGCTATCGCGTAAGGGACATGTTTGGAGCTGGCAACTTCGGCCGTGCAACAAAGTGTTGCCCGAAATTGGTTTCCTGTAACTACTAGTTACAATGTTGCCATCATGATAAACACCCTGGTAGAGACACTGACACAGACAGTCATTCAGGTTCAGGGTCCTGCCATTCAACATACAGAGGAAATACTGATAGGAGTAATTAGTAGGTTAAGGGAAGTATCCTGGGATTTTGTGTATATTTCCATGCAAACAGAATTATCAACTGACTTTAAATTAATAGCACATGCTATGGAAAATAACCATACACCTTTGGGAGAGTGGGAGCAGTCTGTTGTTAACAGTTTTGCATCAGAACACAAAGAATTATGGGTAAACAGTTGGTTGGGCTGCAGGGAAAATGTATGCAGGGCTACTTCACTTGTGCCCACTAGTGGTACCTATCAGAATGTTTATCATTTGTTTTCACTAGGAACACCTGTCACAGAATCTCATGTTTTACATGTTAGAGTTCCCAAATTTTATATGGAATGGTTCCCATATGGAACAGGTAGACACGTCTGGCTGCATAAGGTTTCCTTCTAAAGTTTTATGTCTACCCAACCAGGCAAGAATAATTTTTGATTCCTGCTGGCATAATTACTCATATTGCAATGGTTTTGTGGAGAAAGTTAATCCCCAAGGTATGATTTTTCCCTTAGGACAAGGACAGGTGTGTTTTGTTGCATTGAAGCCAAAGATGAAGTGCATGTATGGTTTGACAGGTGTAATTCAAGGGAACAAATCACACCAGGGATTTATTGTATTACTGGGTACCCTGTGAAGATAAGTTCACTACAGTTTAACTTCACTGTCCCACAGTTACTCACATATAACGCTACCTTGGGGGCTCCACTCATAACCCCAATATTAGTAGATGATGCACCTTGGCAAAAATGGGTAACCTTATTGCAAAAAGACTCTGTGTTACTGGAACATCTTAAAAATTTTGGGGAACGTGTTCATGTAAATTTCTACCATCAGGAACAAGAACTACAAAGGATTGAACATACTTTTACAGAGATGTCAAGTGCTACCTGGTGGCAGAAATTATCAAATTCTTTTTCGAAACAGTCATCATGGGGTTCTGCATTGGGAAATCTGTTCATACATCCATTTATAATCATATTATTTATTTCTATATTATGTATAATTATTCAAATTTGTATGTGTTGTTATTTAAAATCATTAATTGCACGTGTATATCACTTATATTATGGTATGCGAATGGAAGCATCCTTAGTACACTAATATAGCCATCACACATAGGTGGGGTTAGGAATGTTCTAACAGATTCACTCATATAAAACAACCATTGGAATGTAAGGGTACCAGTAACCTCCATTGCCAAAAGGGGGGAATGTAATAAAGGCATAAATCTGTAAGAACTCAGATATTGTCCAGAAGGGATATTATGGCATAATACTGTAAGAACTCAGCTGTGTATTCAGGAAGGGGTTAACTCCGGATTCAGATACTGGGTCACTTTGGAATGTAGAAAGATCACATTACCAGGCCCCATCTGAGAAGGATGACCAGCTGGTTTAAGTAAAGAACTATATAGAGACCCTTTGTGTGGCCATAAATGCCCTGCCCCCCCCCCCGACCATATGGCATGGTTGCAATCATATACCTTTAACATTACAAAAGGGGCTTGCATATGAGTGACATCATCATTGTGGGAGGGTTGAAAGACTCACAATAAATACCATCAACATACATGGTTCTCTCTCTTTAATCTTTGGGAAGTTGCTCTGAGAACATCAAGTAACAACATACTTTCACATAGACTGGGCAAATGTATTAGTGTAATATTGATGTATAGTTCACTGCTATGGATTTATAAAGTGATATGCATATGTGTAAATTATATTTAATCTGCATATTGTAACTGTTTATGTAGCCTCATTGTAATAAAAGTTTTGTACTGCTGAAATAAGACTCTGCAAGTGATATTCTTGCAGGTAGTTTAATTAAGCTAGTGATTGAGTGTTAATATTATATAGTGGGTATAATAATTCATAAGGGATTATTAAATGTAATATTAGACTTTCGCTAAAGAGTATAGCAAACAGACACTAAGATTTATAGAGTCTTAGGTACCATTTAATTCAGTTATTTCAAAATATATATATGTTGTCAGGGTATCTGTGAGTAACATTAAATAAAATACAGATCTAATATTTCATTTGTTTTAGCTAAAACCTAATTTGATGTGAATTGGTCTCATAACAGACCAGCCCCAACCCCACTTTTTCCTGATTACAATACATCCAAATGAGAACAAAGTGAAAATATTTGGTCTCATTAGTTCAGGCAGTTATTTCAAAGAGATGTTCACTATATGGCTGCTCTGTTTAAAGTTTGATTTCCTGAACTTTCTTCTATGAAATAAAAGGTTATCAGATAATGACCCCTGTAAATAAACAGACATGGTTTGTCTGTTGGAAAAATCCTTTTGAGGCTTAAGTATATTCAAAAGTTGATTACCCCTGCTGTTTGAATACACGAAGCTCAGACAGATGTCTCAAAGGGAAAATAGCAAGAGTTGATTACACCTGCTATGTTGGATATATATCTGCACTGAGCCAAGAAGAACAACATATTGTATTGTAACTGAAATTCATTTTTAAAATACAAACTTGTATAATTTTCAATCTTGTATAAAAATATATATGTCCATGGATCTGAGAAATGCATTTCAGGTTTGTAATAAATTTAATGGATAACATATTCTTATATTTTCAGGCATCAAATAAGTAAATATATAATTGGTGTTTTAAATAATATCATATGCTTTATACACTCAGCAAGAGATATACAGATATGACATATTTATATGGGATAGTAATAAATATGAAACCACATCTGATTGCTGATCTCAAGGTATGTATGTGATATTAAGATGATAATTGAGATATTAATTAGATCCATGCTAAAAGTATTAAAATCCTTTTAAATACCCATATATTTTAAATGTATAAGAATTACTTTGTATTATGAGAAATATATCATATCTAGTCTTGAAATGCTCAGGATGGGTGGTATGACGTGGTCCAATACAGATGGAACATGTGACTTATTAATACTAGAAAATACAATACATTGTAAAAATATATATATGAATCCATATTAAACTGTAGCAGCATTGATAGTAAAACTGCATTTCTGGTTATCTGCTGCCACCTATAGTTCAAAAATGGTATTGCAACCAAAAGGCATTTGGCTACTCAGGGAGGCGTTCCCAAAAATAACCTATGAGATGTTCAGATCCGAGGGCGAATCAGAGACAAGCATCGAAGGGCCTATCATCCCAGTTTCACAAATGATTAAAATAAAAAGTGGTGGGTTTGTATCATGTGATATAACCTCATGCAAGAGGATAGAAGAGAGCTCTTTGTTTGCTGAAATCTTGACTGATAACTTTGCTACCATTTTGGGACACAGTCACTTTAAGCAAAATCTGGGACTAACTTCCTGATCCATATTTTAATACCTTTCTTCATATGAGGTGACCTTAATCTATTTGAAAAAGCTGGAATATTAAATTAGCTCATGTGGTAATGTATGACAAGGACTATAATTTGATATTTTAAAGGAAATACATTCATTGTTGCTACAGTAATTGAAGCTAGTAATTTAAAGAGCACAATTGGTATTTTAAACTTATGTTCATAGTCCTATGTAGTTTAACTAGTCATATTTAGTGCTAAGTAATTTATATGTGCAACTATATATATTTTAGAACTTGCCTTAATTGTAACTAAAAAGACTTAATTTCAGCTTAGATAAATTGGCTGTTAAAGCATCTTGTTATATTGTTAACTAAGCACTGTTAAAGTTAGCGATCCATATTCTGGTATTTCATTGTGGTATTTTAATGTAATTCATTGTGAATAAAGTACATTGTAAAGGTATATTTTTATGATCTTTGTATAGAATACTGTAATAGCATAAGTGTGTATCATTTGATTCATAGGCCTCTAGTTATGAAGCTCCATATTTTGCTGCATTCGCTGGCCCAATACGCTCGCCTAACATCGCTGCCGCGGACCTGAATACGTTCGCCAAAGTTATCAAGAAAGCTGTCAAGAAGCCGCGCACCAAGTACGGAGCGATGAGCAGCGGACTGTTGTTAACTGACAGTTATCGATCTCGCTGCTCATCGGCTTCTTCACAGCTTTCTTGCTAGCCTGTCACTAAGCACCCACACTATACTATACAGTTTTTCCCCCTTAACCGCCGCTCCCGGAGCCCCCCGCACCTAAATAAACTTATTACCCCCTAAACCGCCACACCCGGACCCCGCCGCAACTATAATAAATATATTAACCCCTAAACCGCCACACCCGGATCCCGCCGCCACTATAATAATTATATGAACCCCTAAACCGCCGCTCCCGGACCCCGCCGCCATTTACATTACATTTATTAACCCCTATCCTGCCCCCCCTACACCGCCGCCACCTACAGTACATTGATTAACCCCTAATCTACCCCCCTACACCGCCGCCACTATATTAAATGAATTAACCCCTAAACCTAAGTGTAACCCTAACCCTAACACCCCCCTAACTTAAATATTATTTAAATTAATCTAAATAAATATTCCTATCATTAAATAAATTAATCCTATTTAAAACTAAATACTCACCTATAAAATAAACCCTAAGATAGCTACAATATAATTAATAATTACATTGTAGCTATTTTAGGGTTTATTTTTTATTTTACAGGCAACTTTGTATTTATTTTAACTAGGTACAATAGCTATTAAATAGTTAATAACTATTTAATAGCTACCTAGTTAAAATAATTACAAATTTACCTGTAAAATAAATCCTAACCTAAGTTACAATTACACCTAACACTACACTATCATTAAATTAATTAAATTAATTAACTACAATTAGCTAAAATTAAATACAATTAAATAAAATAAACTATATTACAAACACTAAATTACAAAAAATGAAAAAATATTACAAGAAGTTTAATCTAATTACACCTAATCTAAGCTCCCTAATAAAATAAAAAAGCCCCCCAAAATAATAAAATTCTCTACCCTAAACTAAATTACAAAAGTAACCAGCTCTTTTACCAGCCCTTAAAAGGGCTTTTTGCGGGGCATTGCCCCAAAGTAATCAGCTCTTTTACCTGTAAAGAAAAAGCAAAACAATACCCCCCAACATTACAACCCACCACCCACACACCCCTACTCTAAAACCCACCGATCCCCCCTTAAATAAACCTAACACTACCCCATTGAAGATCACCCTACCTTGAGCCGTCTTCATCCAACCGGGCCGAACTCTTCATCCGATGCGGGCACAAGTGGTCCTCCAGCCGGGCAGAAGTCTTCATCCGATTGGCGCAGAAGAGGTCCTCCATCCGGCAGAAATCTTCATCCAAGCGGCATCTTCTATCTTCATCCTTCCGGCGATGAGCGGCTCCATCTTGAAGACCTCTGATGTGGAACATCCATCTCTGCCGACGACTACCCTACGAATGACTGGTCCTTTAAATGACGTCATCCAAGATGGCGTCCTTCGAATTCCGATTGGCTGATAGGATTCTATCAGCCAATCGGAATTAAGGTAGGAAAAATCCGATTGGCTGATGTAATCAGCCAATCGGATTGAAGTTCAGTCCGATTGGCTGATTGGATCAGCCAATAGAATTGACGTTGCATAGTCGTCGGCGGAGATGGATGTTCCTCGCTGGAGGTCTTCAAGATGGAGCCGCTCATCGCCGGAAGGATGAAGATAGAAGATGCCGCTTGGATGAAGATTTCTGCCGGATGGAGAACCTCTTCTGTGCCGATCGAATGAAGACTTCTGCTCGGCTGGAGGACCACTTGTGCCCGCATCGGATGAAGAGTTCGGCCCGGTTGGGTGAAGATGGCTCAAGGTAGGGTGATCTTCAATGGGGTAGTGTTAGGTTTATTTAAGGGGGGATCGGTGGGTTTTAGAGTAGGGGTGTGTGGGTGGTGGGTTGTAATGTTGGGGGATTATTGTATTGCTTTTTTTTTACAGGTAAAAGAGCTGATTACTTTGGGGCAATGCCCCGCAAAAAGCACTTTTAAGGGCTGGTAAAAGAGCTGGTTACTTTTTGTAATTTAGTTTAGGGTAGGGAATTTTATTATTTTGGGGGGCTTTTTTGTTTTATTAGGGGGCTTAGATTAGGTGTAATTAGATTAAACTTCTTGTAATATTTTTTTTTGTAATTTAGTGGGGTTTTTTTTTTTGTAATATAGTTTAGTTTATTTAATTGTATTTTATTTTAGATCATTGTAGTTTAATTTATTAATGTAGTTTAATTTATTAAATTTAATTAATTTATTGATTGT
>NC_069502.1:1197281476-1197385719 GCF_027579735.1 Bombina bombina
TCAAAATTGACCTTCACCTTAAATTGTACCAGGGTCCTCTTATTGACCTTATCTACTCTGGGGAGAGGGCACTGCTTATTGTCTCTTGAGCTGACACTTTTATTAGCTTGCTGCTTCAATGAATATACAATAACAGTTAATCAAGGGGGACTCTGAAACTATTTATAAGGGGAGTCTGGTTTTATCAAAGGAAACACAAACAGCACTTTTCTTCTGAACAAAAACACATGTTTTTAGCACACAGGCTAAAAAGAATTAACCCCTTAGCATCTAAATCATGCGGAATCACACACACACACACACATATACATGTACACACGTAAACACACATACACACACACACACACATACACACACACACACGTATATACACACACGTATACACACGTACATCCACACAAACACACAAACGTATACCCACACACACTCACATACACATACACACGCACACGCACACATACATATGTATATACACTTACATATAAACCTTTGACCCCTTCCCAATCCCACACCTTGTCAATTACTGTACCCTTCTAAGTCCATTTAAAATCCTTTTTCTTCCTAATGGGAAACAGTCCACAGCCGCATTCATTACTTGTGGGAAATAAGAACCTGGCCACCAGGAGGAGGCAAAGGACACACCAGCCAAAGGCTTAAATACTCCTCCCACTTCCCCTATCCCCCAGTCATTCTTTGCCTTTCGTCCCAGGAGGTTGGCAGAGAAGTGTCAGAAGTTTTATTTTTTAAAGAAAATACTTTTATTTATTTTTAAGTAAAGTGTGTCTCTTATGGAGGGTAGTACTCTTCGCAATGGGACAGGAGTTTTAAGTAGTCCTTTTAGTCTCTCAGTGAGGGCCTGGGAGAATGTTAGAGTCTAGAGATGCAGTGTAAGTTCTCTCTGCAACACCATCCTGATTCGAATTAACAGCTCCTTTAGCACTTGGCATTGCCGACCCTTCGCTTTGCTACCAGCTGTCTTCTCTCAAATCCATGACGTAGGCGACGCTAATATCCATCACACTTGAAGGGCCGTGTTCCTGTTCCACGGCATAGATTCCGGTTAGATCGTTTCATTTCATCAATATGAATATTATGTTGTTATGTGACAGATAGGTATGGGTCTCAGTGAGACTCCTCTTTTCGGATCTGGGAATCATGGGATAATTTCTTCCTTTGGGGGGAAATGTGTGAACAGGGTGGGGTTCCTGAATCATGTTTCTTATGTGATCTTTAGTGGGTCCTAGTTGCCGCTTTTTTCTGGCGAGTTTTTTGGACTTACAGTTCACCTTCTGACCGGGAGTTGTTACGCTGGGTTTGTTACGCTTCTGCATTCCTGACCGTGTGGCGATGAAGATTTTCTGCTTCGTTTGGATCTGGTCATAGGAGGTGGTGAGTGCCCCAGCCATTGTGGGTGTCAGGTGCCGTTCATTTTTTCATGATGTCCTTATTTTCTCTTGGTTTTAACCATAGAGGATTCTGAAGCTGAGACTGTTGTTGATTCTGATTCTTCCTCTTGTGAGGAAGGTGCTTTTGGCCCCACTGACGCAGGTTTATCAGTCCTGTGTATTGTGCCTTCTTAGAGTGCCTGGTTCCTCGGGCTCGGGGAACTAGGGGCCTATTGAGCCATCAGCCTCTGGGGGCTCTGTTCCTCAAGCGGCGGATTCCCAACAGCACCCTTTGTCTACATTTGCGGTTAACCCTAATGTTATTTCTCCCTCCGCACAGGGTGGTTTCTTTCCCCTGGAGATGGCGGGTCATTTCCGCTTCAATTTATTGATGGCGCTGGTTTGCCTGCAGGATCCGGAGGTTTCTGCGCGGTTGTGTTCTTGCCCGATTATCCCGGGTGTCTAGACTTCAGGTGGGTCTATTCAGTTGCCTCCGGGGGTGAATATTCCTCCATGTTGCACTTTTTATTATCGGATCGCACGACTGCACGTTCTACTCCGTTGTCTTTACGACTTATTGGGGGATCCCCTCCTCTATCAGTCGGGGAATGTGTCATAGAATGGTGCTTCGAGCTAGACTATGTGGGATGTTGATCGTCTCCTGTTGGTCGCTCGTGTCCTTTCCCAGAGTTTTTTTTGGCAGATGCCTTCGGGCTGCCTTTTTTTCTTTCATCCAGTTACGATACTTTTTTATTTGATTGTTCCTTTGGGAATTTCTGGGATGGACTTGCTTTTGTTGCTTCCTTGGAAGTTATTCGTGGACTGTTGGGTCCGGAATTTGTGTGCACTTTGTTGTGTTGTCAATGACGCCTGGTGGGTCCGGCGAGACCTTGTGTGTTTTGTTTTATGTTTTATCGTTTGTTTTCTCAGACTACTCTATACATATACATCCGGGCCTTCGGGTCTGCATACCGGGAGAGATTAGGCATGTCACTCTCTCCCTGGGCTGGGTCGGTGGCTTCCACCGCATCGCTTTGGTTCTCCTTTCAGGGGGGAGGGGCCTTCTCCGCTAGGGCGGTTTTTGGGCCTGGGTCTTCTTGCTACCCTTTGGGTGGTTTTAGACTCCTAGGGTCTCTGGACCTTGTTTCGTTCCACCTTTTAATGGATCCTCTTCGTGGATCAGTGGTGGAGCGCTTGTCAGTATGTGAGATATAGCGGGTTCATGCCAGCATTCTCTATGATCCGGCAGCGTTGCTTTGGGGTGGCTAGCCTCTGACTTGCCATGTAGAAGCCTGGTCCGCCTTTTTTCGCTGCTGGAGGCTTCTTTTAGCTGAAACCCGGTTTTCTTGGGGTCACTTTGTTTCGGTTCTGGTTCTGTTTATTTCCAGAGATTTCTCCACCCTCTTAGGGTCGGGAGCTGATGTGGGACCCTAGTTTCTGCATGTCACAGAGTTTAGCTCAGCGTCGTGGGTTCTATCATCTTGAGACCGGTTCTGAGTTTTTTAACTGTCTTTTCCTAGGGTTTTGCTAGATTTCCCATTTTTTTTTTCGGGTTGCTTCCTCGGGTGAGGAGTGTCTGACCAGAATTTTGGTCTGGGTCCTCTTCTTCAGGTCTATTCGTGGATCTGAAATTGGGGTTTCCGGGTGGTGTTGGTATAGTTCTGTCTATGCTTGTCCCGGTTTTTCCCTCTGGTGTTCGGGTTGCGTCTGGAAGGGGTTCTTTCTTTTCTCTCAAGGCTGGTCCTCTTCTTATGGCTGCTCGGGGGTTTTGTTTTCTGTCCGGGAATGTGTTCTGGACTTCCTTTGGGGTCTGTTGTTCTGGTGCTCTGACCTTGCATCAGCATTCGTATGTAGTGCCTTGGTAGGGGTAACTTTGTCCTCTTATCTTCCCCACCAGTATCTGCTGTGGGGCCCCAAGATTGCTACTTCGGGTAGCCTCTGCTCCTTTGGGGGCTGGCTCGTTTTGGGTTCGTTTTGACCCCTGTGTCGTTTTTTGTGGGACACGGTTTCCCTTATCCTCCGTCTTCCCTTGGGAGACTTTTGTCTCTGGTGGTGTGTTTCTTTTGTCCCTGGTTCAGGGATAGAGATGCCCTTGGGAATGGACTTCTGGGTTCGGTGTTCCTCTGGTTCTGGTGGGACTCTGCCTGTGTTTCTGGTCACACTCTTTCGAGGTGGCTGGTGGTGTTCCTCTCTCTCGTTTTCAGGGGGGGGGGGGACGACTCTGTCCCTAGACTTTTCAGTGCTTTTTTTCGTGTGTAGGTGGTCCTCTTTGCGGAGGTTCTGCGGTTGTGGAGGACGTCCTTGTTTATCTCAGGATCCTAGGCTGTGATTCTGGTCATATTTTAACTTTTCAGCTGCCTCTGTTTCTTTTCGATGCAGTGATTCCCTGTTGAGGTGCTCTCTGAGCTCTTGGGGGGGGGTGGATATCTAATTTTTCCCTCCATGGAGGGGCATTTGTCTAGGAACTTGGATTCTGCTGGTTCTGGTTTTTCTTTGGTTCCCTCCAGCTGGGAAGCTGGACAAGGGTTTTATTTTGTCCCTTTATCTGTGGCTGCACTATGACATGCTACTTAGTCGTCTGTGCGGTTTCTGTTCTCAAGATACTTTTTGTTCTCTTTCGGTCTCCGAATTGGTCGTGTTTGACAGATGATCCCCTTTTTTCTGGCATTCGTGAGGCTTCCTTGAAGTCTCCCGAGCTAGTTTGATCTGTCTTTTGAAGGACAGGGTTCTGGTTAGTTATCCATCTACCTTGCTTCTTCCTTTGGGGAGTTCTTGGTCAGTGTTCCCTTATGGGGGCGTGTGAATGGGATCTGCCTTTGGGTGATAATGCGTTTCGAGTCCTGTTGGCTCGTTGAGGTTGCATGTGGTTTTTGCCCAGGCTTGGGACTGTCGTTTGTGTCCTTGGGGCTATTTTTTTTCATGGTTTTTGCTCCCTGCTTTTGGATGAAGCAGGACTTTTTTTATTTATGGGTGTGGTTCAGTCCTGGTGCCCTCAGTTTGGGCCGCCTCTTACCCTCTCATTCTTGGCATTCAGTGTCCTCTTTGGCTTGGGTATATTTTTCCCACAAGTAATGAATACTGCTGTGGACTCTTTCCCATTAGGAAGAAAAACATAAATTATGCATACCTGATAATTTAATTTTCTTCCGTGGGAAAGAGTCCACAGCCCCCCGCCAGTTTTTTGAGGCGTTTTTCGTGTATAGTCTTCTGGTACCCTTTCACCTTGATATTTCTTCCACTGATCCAGAATGACTGGGGGATAGGGGAAGTGGAAGGAGTATTTAAGCCTTTGGCAGGTATGTCTTTGCCTCCTCCTGGTGGCCAGGTTCTTATTAACCACAAGTAATGAATGCGGCTGTGGACTCTTTCCCACGAAAGAAAATGAAATGATCAGGTAAGCATAATTTATATTTTTGGCAAAAAAAATCTGTATGTAATAAGTATAAATATAAGTAGTAAAGGTGGTTATCTTTCTTTTTAAACAATAAAAAAAATCAAGTAGACTGTCCCTTTAATTAAATCACCACAAAATACTTTGCTCACAGTGAACAATTTAGTCATGACCACTATTAAATAATGCACTATAGTCATTGTAAATGAATTGTTATGGTTTTAGCAAACAATACAGAGTCATAGGGTTTATATAAAAGGTTTTTATTTCCCTTTATTTTTAGCTGATCCTGAAACTGCTGATTGTTTTGTTTAGTTTATTTATATAAACTGAAGCAGTAAAAAAGGTTCTTGAAAAGAATTATATCAAACAGATAAGAAATTTAGAGGGGTATAAAGTGTCTGTTTTGGTTTGTCATGCAGTGCACGTTCTGTTGCTGCCACTCGGAATCTTCCGCGCGCATTTTATGTCTGCACCTGTGGTAACCAGGAGGATATTTTAATTAGCAATACAACCTGTTTAATCGTCTCACTGTAAAAAGTGCTTTTCATTTGCATACAATGTAGTTTAATTCTATATACATATAAATATAGTATTGTAGAATTAGATGCACACAGGCATTTTAATTGTATATACATATAAAAAGGTATTGCTGATGTATTCTTTTGACCCTGGATTCTGCAGAGTCTCTACCCTGAAAAGTAGTATATATCCCTAAGTCCGTATATGCTGCTTGTTCAGTTTAGTTCTGTTGTGCGTTTGGGTCCCTGAGGTGGAGTATTTGGGAGAGACTTGTTGGCCAATTCCCCCTCAATTCCAATCAATTCCATGTTTTCTACTTGGTACAGCCCAGCGCGGACAGAATGGTTAAAGGGATATGAAACCCAAAATGTTCTTTTGTGATTCAAACAGAGCATACAATTTTACAATCTACTTCTAATATCAATTTTGCTTCACTCCCATGATATTCTTTGTTGAAGAGATACCTAGGTAGGCATCTGGAGCACTACATAGCAGGAAATAGTGCTTCCCTCTAGTGCTCTTGCTTATGGATAACATTCTTGTAAAACTGCTGCCATATAGTGCTCCAGAAATGGGCCGGGTCCTAAACATATATCCCTGCTTTTCAACAAAAGATACCAAACGAACAAAGTAAAATTGATAATACTCGTAAAGTTAGACAGTTGATTGAAATTGCCTGCTCTATCTGAATCGCAAAAAATGTTGGGTTTCATATCCCTTTAAATTATCCTGGAACTGGTTGTCTCAGCTGTATACAGCATACAATAGTAAAGCACCAGCACTGCTGTTAAAAAAAAAGTATTTTTAGGGTGAAATGCTGGGGGCACATAACAGAACACAAACAGGCAATTAGAAATAGAGATTGTACACAACCAGTGTCACAACATTTTCTGGGGGCAGGGCATTGAGTGAGCCAATTACGTTTTTAGGTGATTGATTGATATTCCTGAATTAAGGAGGGGTGGTAATAGAGAGATGGTATTGAAGAAAAGAGAGGTATGGTGGATTAAAACATTAGGTACTCTCTACCCTAAGGGCCTGAATAATGATTATGATCTACATTTACTTCTGTAAATGTGTTTTTATATAGAAGAGTAGAATTTGTATGTTTTTAATATTTTGTAAAATAAATTATTTTTATTTTGTGATTTAGTCATTGGGTGGCAATATAACATTTATTGTAATAATAAGAAAGATTACTAGGTGTTACTAAACAGTTTTCTTTCCTATGACATGGAGAGTCCACAACGTTATTACAATTACTAGTGGAATATTCAACTCCTAGCCAGCAGGAGGAGGCAAAGAGCACCCTAGCAAAGCTGTTAAGTGTAACTTCCCTTACCCATAATCCTCAGTCATTCTCTTTGCCTCTGTCAATAGAGTTTGTGTGAAGTTGGTGTCTGAAGATATTAATCCTTTTATGGGTATTTTTCCCTGCAAGCAAGGATTGGGGTCTAGCTGTGTCCATGGTAAACAACAAACAGTCACCACAGCACCTGCACACGTACAACCTCTATGCAGCCGGTTGGGAAAGCTATAACAGGCTTCAAATGGGTGCACCGCGAACCAATGTACCAGCTGTATTGCAATCCAAGACGTCACTTTTAGAGACACATCACCTCAAAAGGTATAACACTATAGCAAGGCTCTGCTTTAAAAGCGGGGGGCTCAAAACACCCTAACTCACGGTTCTGTGGATTGGCCGAATTCTGGATCAGCACCGATACCTCTGTCACCTCTGTTTAGGTGATCCGGACTACTGCAAACTTTCCTCTCCGTAGGGCAGGAAGCCCGTTCTCTCTCTCTCTTTCTCTCTCTCTCTCTCTCTCTCAGGTGGATCCGTGCTCACACAATATCCTCAGTACGTAAAATTTATTCACACTGGAGCACTGAGACCAGTCAACTTTTATATTAAAATAAGAACTGCATACAATAACTAGAATAACACTCAGAAAGGGCATTAGTGAAGAAGGGTAGCGTGCGTTACCTGCTGACGTGTTTCAGCATTTCGCAGTAGCTAGGGTATGTCTCCAGTTGCATACCTTTTGATCCTTAAAAAGCCATATCATTGGCTAAAAACAAAAATGTCACTGCTACCTCATCTATCTCATCTACACCTATGCATATGAAATTACATTGGATTACAAGAAAAATGCACCCTTAAAACACTTAGTAAAATCCAGACCTCGTCATAAGGGAGGCTGATAAGGTTGGACAATTGTAGTTGTGGATCGTGAATTTTTTTTACAAGAAGCAATAAGACAATTGGACGATCCCCAAGAATATACAAAGTTGGTGTTCAATACCACAGTAAAGTTCCAAAGAGAACCTAGGCACCTTATAGACGATGGTAGAGAGATGGGGTTTCTAGATCAGGACACTTGCCTTTTTCTATACACAGATAATTCTAGAACCCCCATCTTCAATAATCTTCCTAAGGCGCATAAGTCCCTGGTAAATATAGAAGGAAGGCCCATTATAAGTGGAATTGGATCTCTTCTCGAGCCACTGTCTCAATGGCTTGACATGATACTACAGCCTTTTGTAAATAATCTTTTGAGTTTCTTGAGGGACACAAAGCAGTTGCTCTCAGAAATGGAGTCCCTGGTTTGGGAAGAAGAGTATGGCTGGCTGATCATAGACGTCAAATCACTTTATTCATCTATACCGCACGATAAAGGTTTAGAAGCCATAGATTTCTTCCTTAGACGTAATCAGGGCTACAGCGGGGATTTTAGGTTGTATACACTGAGAGTCACAAAGGTTTTGTTAACGCATAATTTTTTCTCCTTTAAAGGGAATTTTTAACTCCAGAGATGTGGAACAGCGATGGGGGCGAAGTTTGCCCCCTCCTACGTGAACCTTTATATGGGCTGGTCTTTGGAGATGGCAATAGATTTAAGTCCAATATTGTTTATTTTCGTTGTTACATTGATGATTTGCACATAGTGTGGAAAGAGGGAAAGCAACAGACACCTGAGCTAGTGAAGGCCCTTAATATTAATACAATGGGCCTGCAGTTTACGTTTGAGTATGGGGACAACAGCATAAATTTTCTAGATGTAACCTAAAGGTGAAATATTAATAATAATAAAAATGAAAAGAGTACAATTAAAGTTGATCTTTATAGGAAACCCATTACAGGAAACACACTCTTGCACGCAGAGAGCTGTCACCCTGCAAGAGTATTTAACTCTGTGTTGAAAGAACAGTTCACTCAGTTACGCAGAAATTGCAGTGATGACAAAACATATGAGCTGCAAGCCAGAGATTTATCTAATAGATTCCGCCACAGAGGCTATAAGAAAAGAAACATTGATAAGATATGTAAAGAGGTAGCCAAACTTGACAGGGCAGTACTCCTGAAAGATAAGGAGGAGAGAGGTTGGACCAAGGACAAAGACACCAGAGAGGTGACTTTTGTCACACAATATAGCAGATAATATTACCAAATTTGCAATGTAATACACAAGCACCTTCTCTTGTTGAAAGCGGATGACGCTTTGGTAAATGTTGTGGAGAACGGATGCAGATTTGCATTCAAAAGAGACAGGACACTGGATAATACCATTGCACCCACACAGCTTCAACCTAAGACACTGCATCAAAGTTCCTAGCTCCTTTGTAAAGGGGTTTACAGATGTAGTTTTCAAAACTGTACAGGCTGTGGCTGTTTGGGAATAGGGAACACCTTTAAAAGTGCTATGACCTGGTGAGGTCTTTAAACGTAAAGTATGCTATAATTGTAGACCCACATTTGCGGTGTATCTCTTGTACTGTAATATCTGCAAGATCCAGTATGTAGGCCTCACCAATAGGGAGGTGAGGTCTAGGATATGGGAGCATTTGAATAATATTAAACATGGGGATCTGTCGACACCGCTAGTGCAACACTTTAAGACCAAGCACAATAAAGAGACAAATAGTCTTACTTGGTCCATAATTGAAGTGGTCAGAACTGACTCCAGAGGTGGGGACAGATTCAACCTGCTAGCCAATTGAGAGGTCTTCTGGATTCGTAAGTTAAAGACTAGAATCCTGTGGGGAATTAATTCAGAATTTGACTTGATAAATTGTTGATGTCGTTGATGTGCGTTAATGTTTGGTGACTACCTGTATTCATTTGTGTCATCTTACCTTTGTAATTGTATCCCTCTTGTGAGTATTCAATATTATCATTTATGAAATTTATTGCAATAGAATTATATAGTCAATATTTTTTGACACATCCAACACTGTTTATTTTTGGCCAATCTATTTACTATGGGTCTATTACATAGGTTCTATATATAGGACCTTCTAATTCAGGGTCCTTTCCTCCATCCAAACCTGGATTCTCGGAAGCTGACTGCTTGGAGATTGAACGCCTAGTTCTGTCTAAGCATGGTTTTTCTGAAGTGATCATTGATACTATGCCTCAGGCTCGCAAACCTGTTACTCGCAAGATTTACCATAAGGTATGGCATAAATATCTTTATTGGTGCAAATCTAAGGGTTTCTCCTGGAGCCGGGTGAGGATTTCCCAGATTTTGTCTTTTCTTCAGGATGACCTAGAGAAGTGTTCGTCGGTCAGTACTCTAAAAAGGTCAGATTTCTGCATTATCTATCCTTTTGCACAAACGTCTGGCAGACTTACCAGATGTTCACGCCTTTGTTCAGGTTCTGGTTAGAATCAGGCCTTTGTTTAAACCTGCTGCTCCTCCGTGGAGCATTAATCTAGTTCTTAAAGTTTTGCAGCAGGCTCCGTTTGAGCCGATGCATGTTGTTGATTTAAAATTGTTATCTTGGAAGGTTTTGTTTCTGCTTGCTATTTCTTTTGCTCACAAAGTTTCTGAGCTTTCAGCTCTGCAGTGTGATTCCCCGTACCTTATTTTTCATGCAGATAAGGCAGTCCTTCACACTAAATTGGGTTTTCTCCCTAAGGTGGGGTCGGATCGAAACATTATTCAGGAAATTGTTGTTCCTTTTTGTCCTAATCCTTCTTCTCATAAGGAATATCTTTTGCACAACTTGGATGTTGTGCGTGCTCTTAAGTTTTACTTACAAGCTACTAAAGATTTTTGGCAGTCTTCTGCCCTGTTAGTTGTTTACTCTGGAAAACGTAAGGGTCAGAAGGTCACTTCTACTACTCTTTCTCTCTGGTTAAGAAGTTTTGATTCGTTAAGCTTATGAGACTGCTGGACAGCAGCCTCCTGAGAAAATTATGGCTCATTCCACTAGGGCTATCTACTCTTCTTGGGCTTTCAAAAATGAAGCTTCTGTGGAACATATTTGCAAGGCAGCTACATGGTCCTCTTTGCATACTTTTTTCAAATTCTACAAATTTGAAACTTTTGCCTCGGCTGAGGCTTCTTTTGGGAGAAAGGTTCTTCAAGTGGTGGTGCCTTCTGTTTAGGTCCTCCTGCCTTTTTCTGCCTCCCTGTTCATTCCGTGTCCTCTAGCTTGGGTATTGGTTCCCACTAGTAATTGGAATAACGTTGTGGACTCTCCATGTCATAGGAAAGAAAACTAAATTTATGCTTACCTGATACATTTCTTTCTTTCTGGACATGGAGAGTCCACAACCCCACCCTCTTTTTAATTATACTTCGGTAGTTTTTTTGAGTAAAGCTCAGGCACCTTTTTAACCCTTGTGTTTCTTCTTTTTCCATTTTCCTTCGGCTGAATGACTGGGGATTATGGGTAAGGGAAGTTACACTTAACAGCTTTGCTGGGGTGCTCTTTGCCTCCTCCTGCTGGCCAGGAGTTGAATATCCCACTAGTAATTGGAATGACGTTGTGGACTCCATGTTTGGAAATAAATAAATTTATCAGGTAAGCATAAAGCATAACGTTTTTTTCCATGCTAAAGTATGGAATAAGATTGCTGTAAATTTTTAGAATACAAATCTTTAATTACAAATACAATTTTTTTTTTTTTTTTGGAATTACAAACTTGTTTTTCGTTATTTGACATATGTTAGTTCCCAGGCAAACTACTGCAAGTGAATGCTGTGACATCACAAGTCCTTTAGCAAAATGGGAACTAGATTTATTTTTTTGACACCTGCTAGAAGTGTAATTCCAAAAAAAAAATTGTATTTCCAAAAAAATAAATTGTATTTGAACATTCAGATTTGTATTCGTATGTCACTATTTATGTACAATGATAAAGAATCTCACATGCTTGCTTTTTTGACAGCAATCTTATTCCATACAAAACTAAGTTTTTTTTTTTTTATTCAAACACTAGGGGTCAGCATAGCTATTTGTAGGATGAAGTATTAATCTTGTGAAAGAAGTGACAAACATTGGATATTAGCAAAGTCTGATTTTGTATTGATAAGAGTAGATCGGCGAGATTACGAGTTTTGCGTTAGGAGCTATGCGGAGCTAACAAGCAGTTTTTTCTCACCGCTCACTTACCTGCAGCGCTGGTATTACGGGTTTTAAGAAACCCAGCATTAAAAGACCAGAAGTGAGCGTAGAGCAAAATTTAGCTCCATATCTCACTTCAATACCAGCGCTGCTTAAGTCAGCGGTGAGCTGGTTATACGTCCTCGTGCACAATTTCCCCATAGACGTCAGTGGGGAGAGCCGGCTGAGAAAAAGTCAAACTCAGTAACGCAGCCCCATTGATTCCTATAGGGAAACACATTTTATGTTTACACCTAACACCCTAACATGAACCCCGAGTCTAAACACCCCTAATCTTACACTTATTAACCCCTAATCTACCGCCCCCGACATCGCAGACACCTACATTATATTTATTAACCCCTAATCTGCCGCTCCGGACATCGCCGCCACCTACATTATACTTATGAACCCCTAATCTGCTGCCCCCAACATCGCCGACACCTACATTATATTTATAAACCCCTAATCTGCCGCCCTCAACGTCGCCGCCACTATATTAAATTTATTAACCCCTAAACCTAAGTCTAACCCTAACACCCCCTAACTTAAATATAATTTAAATAAATCTAAATAAAATTACTATCATTAACTAAATTATTCCTATTTAAAACTAAATACTTACCTGTAAAATAAACCCTAAACTAGCTACAATATAACTAATAGTTACATTGTAGCTAGCTTAGGGTTTATTTTTATTTTACAGGCAAAAGTTTGTATTTATTTTAACTAGGTATAATAGTTATTAAATAGTTATTAACTATTTAATAACTACCTAGCTAAAATAAATACAAATTTACTTGTAAAATAAAACCTAACCTAAGTTACAATAACACCTAACCTTACACTATAATTAAATAAATTCCCTACATTAAATACAATTAAATAAATTAAATTAGCTAAATCAAATAAATTAAATTAGCTAAATCACAAAAACAAACAAACACTAAATTAAAAACAAATTACAGATCTTTAAACTAATTACACCTAATCTAATAGCCCTATCAAAATAAAAAAGCCCCCCCAAAATAAAAAAAATCCCTAGCCTAAACTAAACTACCAATAGCCCTTAAAAGGGCCTTTTGCGGGGCATTGCCCCAAAGAAATCAGCTCTTTTTCCTGTAAAAAAAATACAAACACCCCCCCAACAGTAAAACCCACCACCCACACAATTAACCCCCCAAATAAAATACTAACTAAAAAAACCTAAGCTCCCCATTGCCCTGAAAAGGGCATTTAGCTCTATTGCGGCCCAAAGTCCCTAATCTAAAAAATAAACCCACCCAATACACCCTTAATAAAATCCTAACACTAACCCCCGAAGATTCACTTACCGGGAGAAGTCTTCATCCAAGCGGCAAGATGTCCTCAACAAATCCGGCAGAAGTGGTCCTCCAGACAGGCAGAAGTGGTCCTCCAGACGGGCAGAAGTCTTCATCCAGATGGCATCTTCTATCTTCATCCATCAGGCGCGGAGCGGCTCCATCTTCAAGACATTCGACGCGGAGCATCCTCTTCTTCCGACGACTTCTTCGTAAAGGAATATCACTTTAAGTGACGTCATCCAAGATGGCGTCCCTTAGATTTAGATTGGCTGATAGAATTCTATCAGCCAATCGGAATTAAGGTAGAAATAATCCTATTGGCTGATGCAATCAGCCAGTAGGATTGAGCTGGCATTCTATTGGCTGTTCCGATCAGCCAATAGAATGCAAGCTCAATCCTATTGGCTGATTGGATCTGCCAATAGGATTGAAGTTCAATCCTATTGGCTGATTGCATCAGCCAATATGATTTTTTTCTACCTTAATTCCGATTGACTGATAGAATTCTATCAGCCAATCAGAATCTAAGGGACACCATCTTGGATAACGTCACTTAAAGTGATATTCATTACGAAGAAGCCGTTGGAAGAAGAGGATGCTCCGAGTCGGATGTCTTGAAGATGGACCCACTCCGCGCTGGAAGGATGAAGATAGAAGATGCCGTATGGAGGACCACTTCTACCTGTCTGGAGGACCACTTATGCCTGTCTGGAGGACCACTTATGCCCGTCTGGAGGACCACTTTTGCCGGCTTCATTGAGGACATCTTGCCGCTTTGCTGAAGACTTCTCCCGGTAAGTGAATCTTCAGGGGTTAGTGTTAGGATTTTTTTAAGGGTGTATTGGGTGGGTTTATTTTTTAGATTAGGGACTTTGGGCCGCAATAGAGCTAAATGCCCTTTTAAGGGCAATGCCCTTAGGTTTTTTTTAGTTAGTATTTTATTTGGGGGTTGGTTGTGTGGGTGGTGGGTTTTACTGTTGGGGGAGGTGTTTGTATTTTTTTTTACAGGAAAAAGAGCTGATTTCTTTGGGGCAATGCCCCGCAAAAGGCCCTTTTAAGGGCTATTGGTAGTTTAGCTTAGGCTAGGGTTTTTTATTTTATTTTGGGGGGCTTTTTTTATTTTGATAGGGCTATTAGATTAGGTGTAATTAGTTTAAAAATCTGTAATTTGTTTTTTATTTTCTGTAATTTAGTGGGGGGTTTTTGTGATTTAGTTAATTTAATTTATTTAATTGTATTTAATGTAGGGAATTTAATTATAGTGTAAGGTTAGGTGTTATTGTAACTTAGGTTAGGTTTTATTTTACAGGTAAATTTCTATTTATTTTAGCTAGGTAGTTATTAAATAGTTAATAACTATTTAATAACTATTCTACCTAGTTAAAATAAATACAAACTTGCCTGTAAAATAAAAATAAACCCTAAGTTAGCTACAATGTAACTATTAGTTATATTGTATCTAGCTTAGGTTTTATTTTATAGGTAAGTATTTAGTTTTAAATAGGAATAATGTAGTTAATGATAGGAATTTTATTTAGATTTATTTTAATTATATTTAAGTTAGGGGGTGTTAGGCTTAGACTTAGGTTTAGGGGTTAATAAATTTAATATAGTGGCAGCGATGTTGGGGACGGCAGATTAGGGGTTAATAAATGTAGGTAGGTGGCGATGATGTCCGGAGTGGAAGATTAGGGGTTAATAAGTATAATGTAGGTGGCGGCGATGTTAGGGACGGCAGATTAGGGGTTAATAATATTTAACTAGTGTTTGCGTGGTGGGAGTGCGGCGGTTTAGGGGTTAATATGTTTATTCTAGTGGTGGCGATGTCCGGAGCGGCAGATTAGGGGTTACAATTGTTATTATAGTGTTTGCAATGCGGAAGGGCCTCGGTTTAGGGGTTAATAGGTAGTTTATGGGTGTTAGTGTACTTTTTAGCACTTTAGTTATGAGTTTTGTGCTACGGCGTTGTAGTGTAAAACTCATAACTACTGACTTTAAAATGCGTTAGGGATCTTGGAGGTAGAGGGTTTACCGCTCACTTTTTGGCCTCCCAGGACAGACTCGTAATACCGGCGCTATGGAATTTCCATAGAAAAAAACTTTACGAAGTTCACGTAAGTCGGTTTGCGGTAAGGCCAAAAAAGTGTGCGCTGCCCCTAAACCTGCTAGACTCGTAATACCAGCGGTAGTGAAAAAGCAGCGTTAGGACCTGTTAACGCTGCTTTTTCAGCCTACCGCACAACTCGTAATCTAGCCGGATGTAATTAATGAGGCAATTCTTTTGAGCTTTAAATATGTGTATTGCCAGTGTTTTTGTTTAGCATGATTAAGGGCCTGGCACATGTATGAACATTTCACCCTAACAGTAGTGGTGGTGCTTTACCGTTGTACGCCTACATTAATTAAGGATGAGCAGAGACCATATAAGCAATGGTCACACTGTAAAATTTATATGAAGGAGATTGCTGTGCTCAACTACAGTATATAATCTGTGTCTGAATCATATAAACTCACAAAGCAAACCTAGACTGGTAGTTAATTTGTTGGTAAGCAGACAAGCTTCTACCCCTTACATATTAGGGGTAAGAGTCTTGAAGTGTTTCATAAAAGAGTCATGGAGGACCTCACCACTCTTTCCCAGACCAATTCTAATCACAACTCAAATTTGACTAGACAAGAAAGGGAAGCCGTTACCAAACTACAGAATAACAACAACATTGTGATTCGTCAATCCGACAAAGGTGGTAGTGTAGTTGTCATGGACAGGGATTCCTATGTCGCGGAAGCCTTGAGACAATTGGGTGATCATGAGGCCTATTCCGTCTTACCTAGGGACCCCACTACATCTTTTGGACATATCTTGAAGGATCTCCTGGATGATGGTCTGGAGATGGGCATCATCGATAGACATACATTTGACTGTTTGTTGGTTGAAAATCCAGTGATGCCCATCTTCCACCACTTCCCGAAGGTCCACAAGAGTCTTGAAAATGTCCAGGGACGACCCATTGTGGCAGGTATTGGCTCTTTAATAGAGCCACTATCTAAATGGGTCGACAACTTCTTGCAACCTATGGTACACAGACTACCCAGTTATGTACGAGACACTGCTCACGTCTTATCAAAACTGGAACAGATTAGATGGGAGTCTAACTATAGTTGGATAACTATCGACGTGGTGGCTCTATACTCCAGTATTCCCCACGAATCTGGACTCAAGGCTGTGGAATTTTTTCTGGATATGGTCACAGACCTGGATTCTCAACACAAAGATTTTGTTTTGAGGGTTATTAGGTTCCTGCTCCAACATAACTTCTTCAAGTTTTCCGACACTTACTACCTCCAGAGGCGTGGAACCGCCATGGGGGCAAAATTTGCCCCCTCCTACGCCAACCTTTTTATGGGCTGGTGGGAGCGGTTCCACGTCTATGGGGGTAGTAATACATTCACTGGATCCATCCATAAATACCTGAGGTTCATAGATGACCTATTGATCATCTGGTCCTCAGGGGAGATACAAGCAAAGGAATGGGTGGACCAATTGAATTGTAATGAAGTGGGTCTCAGATTCACCTATCAGTGGCATCACAGCACTATGAGTTATTTGGATGTTACTCTGACGGGTGATTCAGACACCCATAAGATCATTTCTTCTCTCTACCGTAAGCCTATCTCCGGTAATACATTATTGCACGCTAATAGCAGTCACCCTAAGCATGTGTTTAGGGGGATTGCTAAAGGCCAGTTTATGCGTGTCAAACGTAACTGTACCCGGGGTGGGGACTACGACAGAGAGAGTGAGGATTTGGAAAAGCGCCTACGAGATAGGAACTATCCTGTTAAAACTATTTGGAGAGCACGTAATGAGGTAGATCAGATGGATCAGTCAGGCTTGTTCCCCAGGACCATTAACCCAGCAGATGAAAGTATCAAGACAGTATTGACACGTAATACTCCTACCCTTATTACAGCCTACTCGAACCAATACCATCAGGTCTGTAATATAATTAGGAAGAACATTCCAATTCTGCGGGGAGATAAATCATTACGTGATGTCATTAAGGGTGGCTGTAACTTTGTTTACAGGAAAAATCTGACCCTAGGCAATCTGTTGTCCCCCAGCCAGTTAAGGGAAGAACCAAGCAGGAGCTCTTGGTTACATTTCAAGGGCACTTTCCGGTGTGGAAAGAGGTCCTGCGGGTCCTGTGACCACATTAAAGTAGCCACTCACTTTACGTCAGCTTCTGGGGCAGAATCTTTTGAGACCAAGGGCTGTGTTAAATGTGGTAGTAAATTTGTGGTATACCTCATAGAGTGTACCCTATGCCACAAACAGTACGTAGGTAGGACCACCAGAGCAGTGGGGACACGTATCAAAGAGCATCTAGCCCACATCTCCCATGAAAGAGCAGTTTCTGCTCTCTCTAAACACTTTTTGGAGGTACACCAAGGCCGAGTTGGATCCTTTAGGTGGCAGGCAATCGAGCAGATTGTCAGACCCCCTAGGGGAGGTGACAAATTTGGCATCTTATGCCGTCAGGAGATTTATTGGATCCATAAGCTCGGTTGCCTTTTACCAAGGGGATTCAACTCTGAATTTGACATCATCAATTACTGGCAACACTAATAGTTCTTATTACTCCAAGCGTATAGTTTATGTTGAAGTATCTATGTGCCCATCTTTGCAAAACTATGTATACATCAGCTCATGGAGGCATTTTACTTTTTACTTTAGACTAAGCCCATATTCTGACTATGGTCCCACATTCTGTTGCGTAAATTTAGATAGACATGTATATCAGGTTATATCTTTTGAGAATATCAATACCTTTGTTAGACAATCTATCCATATATATTTAAAATAGTTCATTATTAGACTTTAAATATTTAAGTCTTATATACTTCTACACGCCATTTGTTACATACACGTTCACCATTCACATCCTAAATAACTTCATGTCCCTAAAACTAAGTATATAGAGCTCTTTATTCATCTTATATATATATACATTAGCTAGATATTACTCAGTATTTTAGCTAGGTTGCCCTTAAGTACAAAAAACACTAGAGCTTGCTTTTGCACTAATGAAATGTTATTATATTCATTATTTGAATACACTTGATTTGTTGCGGCTGCTGAGCTAATAGGCGCTACTAATTTTTGACAGTTATGTGTTCATTTAATGTTAGTTGTCTATTTTTGTTCTTTTTATATGCATGTATATATATTGCTCTATTTATTTTTCCCTCAAGGGGTTAAACATTGGGAGTCAGTTCTTCTGTTCTTTTATCACCTCCTCTAGGAGGAGCTAAGAGTTTTAAATAGAGTGCACCTGCACAGGTGCAACATGTCTATGACTACAGCCTGTTAGGCTGAAACCGGTCAGACCTTTCTCACTCCCAATGTTCATTGGAGTCTGCCTATTTTTTCGTTTTTAAATTATCCTAATAAAGCATACTTTTATTTTTCTACAACTCTCTTGTCTGCCTGGACACATTCTTGGATCTATTTGCTATCATTTTACTTGGAGTACTGGGACTCCAATCCTATTACACTGTTCATGGCGACACTGGATTGCCTAGCCGGGTGACGTCACGACCGGAGGAGGAGTCGAGCAGCGTGTCAGCGTGGAGACCAGCTGAGCAGAGTTGAAGCAAGGAACTACTACGGAGCTACGGAGTTCCAGACAGAGACGCACAAGTGGATCTCATCGGACGGAGGTCACGCTATGGGTAGTGAGTAACCATTCATTACACTTTATTAAGGCTTGTGGCTCATTTGCGGATACCAGGTAACTTAACTACATCGGAACCCTGTTAAGTCAATTTTGTTTGAGCATTTCTCAGCCTAATATCTATATCCTACCCTAGCGTAAGGACTTTTTCCTATGCTTGCTTGTTACACTTTTTCATCCATTTCATGAGCATCTGCAACACCTATCACCTAAAAGTGAGCGACTGGATAGATGGTTATGACCTGCCCTGAAGAGGATTATATGTTTCATGTTATGTGTTTCACACATATTTTTTCAGCATAAATATATGTATAAGGTCATATGGATTGATTGGTTATTTTTGAGCACTTATGCGAGCATTTGAATATGCAGGACCTGGCTTTCCTGATATACACAGCTTGATTAACCTCTCACTTGCCATAAATCCTTCGTTTGCTGCTGTGTCTGCTTACTACTACTATAATATAACATATTACACATGCTTTAGATGTTTGGATCGTGATACAAGCACTAATATGTTATAACCCTTCAAGACTTTTACTAACTCTGCACGTTGCGATAGTAACAGCGGTCTCCACTAACGCTTGCTCATTCATTGTTTGCATCATTTGTTCTCCCTTTTTTTTCTCAAGCAGACAAGCTGCTTAAAGGGACATTAAACCCAAAATATTTATTTCATGATTTAGAAAGAGTATATAATATTAAACAACTTTCCAATTTATCTTCTTATTTACTTCATTCTTTTGGTATCCTTTGCTGAAGAAGCAGTAATGCACTACTAGTTAAGGCATTGGGTGAGCCAATAACATTTATGTACATCATCCAATCAGCAGCTCCTGAGTCTACCTATGTATCCTTTTCAACAAAGGATATACAAAGAACAAAAAAATTAGATAATAGAAATTAATTGGAAAGTTGTTTAAAATCACATGCTCTATCTGAATCCTGAAAGAAAAAAAATGGGTATTTCATATCCTTTTAACTGTATAGAGCATTTATTATATAGGTAGCTTAAAAGAACACATTTTTTATTTTATTGTTTAAGCAGCAGTGTTTTTTAACTTCCAGATAGAAACAACCAACATTGCAAAAGTGTTTTCCTTTCCCCTAAAACCGTTATCACCAGCAGAGGGCAATATATATACTCGCTGTTTGTATAATGCACGGGGTAAGTGTCTGTTAATGGTTATAGTCAGTGCAATAAAACAAAATAACAACCATTTTAGATCTTGTTCAGCCTCTTCCTTTCCGTCTAGCACTACTTAATCAGGTTCCCTGTATATCAGTTTAACAGGGGTCTCTTCCACAAGACGGAGTGATTGCTCATGAGATGGAACAGAAGTTGGCAGAGTTCAGAGCCAGAAAAGTGACTCTTCACCAAGAACGAGGAGACACTGAGAAAAGCTTAAAAAAAGAATCTGAAGAGATGGGACCAAGAGAAAAAACATTTACAGTGAGGATGAGAGAGAAACTTTATGGGACATGGGCAAGAATGTGGAGTAAGAATGTTTCAGTCCCTCAGAGTACAGAGGTAGGTCAAATAAATGTCTCCTTGTGCACATGCACTGTCTACTTCTGGGGTTCTTACCTGGGATGTAGTCTTGAATTGTCTTGCAAAACATATTATGATGTTGTTGGGACTGGTCTGGTCCTTTACAATATTAAATAGCTCTCTAGTAGTGATGCACCGAAATGGAAATTCTGGACCGAACCCGAAAATCAAGGATGCACTAGGTTAAAAACCGAAACCGAAAATGTATTTTTTTCAAATAATTTTTTGCATAATTAGATTATTTAATGAATGAATCTGAATTGAAAAACTGCAAGCCAATAAAATAAAATAACCACACTTTTATTGAAAGTAACACACTAAAATTGTACAAAAAAATATCTTAAAACAATAATATGCTGCTCAATAATTTTACCAAGAAAAAACAGGCAAAAAAAAAAAAACGAAAAAAAAAAAACAACCAAAACTGAAAACTACTATTCCTATTGAGTATAGTTGTTCTTTTAAGGATCCCATGGATAAGAAGCTTGAGGATTTTTTGAAGAAAATTTACATTCATCAGGGATTACAGTGGCAGCCTGTTGCTTGTATTGCTACAGTTGCAGGGGCAGCTTCCTATTGGTGTGATGATTTATCTAATCTTATTTTAGGTGAAACCACTTTAGAGGAGATCCAAGACAGGATCAAAGCTCTCAAGCTAGCCAATACTTTTATTTGTGATGCCAATATGCAAGTTCTTAGGTTGGGAGCTAAGATTTCTGGTTTCACTGTTTTAGCTTGCAGGGCTCTGTGGTTAAAACCTTGGTCTGCAGATGTCTCATCCAAGGCCAAGCATTTATCTTTGCCATACAAGGTTAAAACCTTTTTTGGTCCAGGTCTGGCTGAAATAATTTCCGAAATTACAGGTGGAAAGGGTTCTTTCCTACCTCAGGCTAAAAAGAATAGGCCTAAGGGTCGCCAGAATTCTAATTTTCGTTCCTTTCGTAACTTTAAAGGACAAAAGTCTTCCTCCTCTTATGAGACCTCTGTATATATGCATGTTCAGTTCAATGGAACAGGGACCACTCAGACCTCTTGCAGAGGATAAATCTGGATTCCCCAACAAGAGTCTCTCGTGGTGGATTTCTCAAGATCATCTGTCTTGGGGCACATGCTTCCTGAGACCTTCCTGGGTGATTGTGACCACGGACGCCAGCCTGTTGGGCTGGGGGGCAGTTTGGGGTTCCTTAAAAGCACAGGGTTTGTGGACTCTGGAGGAGTCCTCTCTTCCAATAAACATCTTGGAATTAAGAGCAATCTTCCATGCTTTGATAGCTTGGCCTCAACTAGCTTTGCTCGGTTTATCAGATTCCAGTCGGACAACATCACCTTGGTGGCTTACATCAATTACCAGGGAGAAACTCGGAGTTCCTTGGCAATGAAGGAGGTGACTTACATTCTCCAGTGGATGGAGTCTCACGATTGCCATCTCTCTGCCATCCACATTCCAGGGGTGAACACCTGGGAGGCAGATTTTCTGAGCAGACAGACCTTTCATCCCGGAGAATGGGCTCTCCACCCGGAGGTATTCTCAAATATAACCCTCAGGTGGGGGGTTTCAGAGTTGGATCTGATGGCGTCTTGTCAAAACGCAAAGCTTCCAAAGTATGGTTCAAGGTAAAAAAAAACTCAAGCTGTTCTGTTAGATGGACTGGCGGTTCATTTGAACTTCAGTCTAGCATACCTGTTTCCTCTGTTTGCGCTTCTTCCATGAGTAATTGCTTGCGTCAAGCAGGAGAAAGCTGCTGTGATGCTAATAGCTCCTGCATGGCCTCACATGATCTGGTTCGCGGATCTGGTGACAATGTCATCCCTTCTGCCTTGGAGGTTACCTTGAGGAAGGACCTTCTACTTCAGGGTCCCTTCCTTCATCCAAATCTGGTTTCTCTGAAGTTGACTGCTTGGAGATTGAACGTCTAGTTTTGGCTGGACGTGGCTTCTCTAAGAAAGTCATAGATACTATGCTTCAGGCTCGTAAGCTGGTTACTCGCAGGATTTACCATAGGGTATGGTGTAAATACCTTCATTGGTGTGATTCAAAGGGTTTTCCTCAAATTTTGGCTTTTCTTCAGGAGGGCCTGGACAAAGGTTTGGCAGTCAGTACTCTGAAGAGTCAGATTTTTGCTCTATCTATTCTTTTGCATAAACGTTTGGCAGTCCTGCCAGATGTTCAGTCTTTTGTTTAGGCCTTGGTCAGAATCAGGCCTGTGTTTAAATCTGTTGCTCCTCCTTGGAGCCTTAACCTTGTTCTTAGAGTTTTGCAGCAGGCTCAGTTTGAGCCGATGCATTCTGTTGATATTAAACTTCTATCTTGGAAGGTTTTGTTTCTTATTGCTATTTCTTCTGCTCGCAGAGTTTCTGAACTTTCGGCTCTGCAGTGTGATTTCCCTTACCTTATTTTTCATGCTGATAAGGTGGTCCTCCGTGCTAAGCTGGGGTTTCTCCCTAAGGTAGTGCTGGATCGCAATATTAATCAGGAAATTGTTGTTGTTGTTCCCTCTATCTGTCCCAATCCTTATTCCCAGAAGGAACATCTTTTGCATAACTTGGATATTGTGCATGCTCTTAAATTTTACCTTCAAGCAACTAAAGATTTTCGGCAGACTTCTGCTCTGTTCGTCGTTTTCTCTGGTAAGCGTAGGGTTCAGAAGGCCACTTCTAGCTCTCTTTCTCTCTCGTTGAGAAGTGTTATTCGTTTAGCTTATGAGACAGCTGGACAACAGCCTCCTGAGAGAATTACGACTCATTCCACTAGAGCTGTTACATCTTCTTGGGCTTTCAAAAATGAAGCTTCGGTTGAGCAAATTTGCAAGGTGGCCACTTAGTCCTCCATTCATACCTTTTCCAAATTTGATACTTTTGCCTCGGCTGAGGCTTCTTTTGGGAGAAAAGTTCTTCAAGCGGTGGTGCCTTCTGTTTAAGTCTGCCTGGCTTATTCTCCCTCCCTTTCTTTCCGTGTCCTCTAGCTTGGGTATTCGTTCCCACTAGTAATTGGAATGTTTTGTGGACTCTCCATGCCATAGGAAAGAAAAGAAAATTTATGCTTATCTGATAAAAATTTTTCTTTCCTGGCATGGAAAGTCCATGACCCGCCCTTTTTTTGCATCAAGCGGTAGTTTTTTCTATAAAACCTCAGGCACCTCTATACTTTTGTGTTATCTTCTTTTTCCATTTCCCTTTGGCCGAATGACTAGGGGTTATGGGTAAGGGAAGTGACACTTAACCACTCTGCTGGGGTGTTCTTTGCCTCCTCCTGCTGGCCAGGAGTGAATATCCCACTAGTAATTGGAATGTTTCGTGGACTCTCTATTGCCTGAAATAAATAAATTTATCAGGTAAGCATACATTTTGTTTTTCATCATTGTTTTCGATTTTAGTGTTCAGAAGTTCTTTAGTTCTCTATGGCCCCAATGATCGAAAGTGCTGCCACTATGTCGAAAAAAAAATATTCCAAGTTTCCGACATAGATGCTATCAGATGGTATTGCAGAGAGGCATTTACTATGCATGCCATTCGTCAGTGATGCTGGCGATAGATCATACGCAGCATCGCTGCCCATATTAGTGATGTATAGTAAACGATCCCTTGGAATATAGCTGTTGTGGCTAACAACTAATCATAAATACTCCTAAATCAAAGTACCCCACAATCGCAAACTAACACTACACTAATAAATATCTAAACCGCCACATATCCATCGCAAGTATTTATCCTGTTAACCCCGAAACTGCCATATACCCACCACAAGTACCCTACACTTTTAACCCGTAACCAACCACTCCTGGAACTGAGCGCAGAACCAGAAATGAGCACCAGTCTGGGCGCTTCTGGAAAGTGGTGCTAATCTAGCAGGGTTCAAGGGATCAAGTCGCCCTTTTAGTATGTTGTCGGCAATTTGATGAGGTACCTAGGGATACTACTTATTTGGGGATACTACCTTCTGAGCAGAATGGGGGACACTTTAAGTTGCGCCAAACCGGAATTGAATTGTCCCCATTCCTCCCAGAAGGTAGCACTACCAAACAAGTGGTATCTCTAGCTACCTCATTAAATTGCTGACAACATACTAAAAGGAAAATTGATCCCTTGCACCCTGCTCGATTGGCACCCCTTTTAATATGCGCTGGATCTGGGCTCATTTCCGATCAGACACTCAGTTCCATGAGCCCGGTTATGCCAGTGAGGTTTTGGCCTCCGGTGTTTAGCGCATCTCCATGACAAATCATTTAAACATTGTTTATAATTTTAGCGACATAGCTCCTATAGTAATAATGGGGAGGTTTACTATTTAGCATACTTTATTATAGTCGGGTAGTTTTCAGATAGTAGGCAGTATGTGGGAGTTAGCTGCGGCATTCCAGGGTAATGTAGGTTAGGCGTGACGTAGGCAGTAAGGGGGAGTTAGCTGGGAAGTGCAAGAGGAATGTAGGTTAGCTCTGATGTAGGTGTAGACGGTCGTTGGGAGGTAGCGAGGCGAAGCAGGGGGAGGGTAGCATAGATGTGATATAGGTATGAGTTCAGGGGGAGTTAGCGGGGTGTGCTAGAGGGAGTAGGCTGCACTTTGATTCAGCTATATCACCAGTGTTATATGTTCGAATCAGCTTAGTGCAGGTTGTGAGTAGGGTAGCGGCCATGTTTGTCTCGCCAGCTTTTAGTTGGCGAGACTTACATCATCTGATGGAAGTTAGCGTAGGTGTAGTGCAACTTAGGTCCCTACACAGTGTGGGCCCACTTCAAATAGGGCCCCCAATCAAAGCAAAATGCAGATGAGCAGCACACCTTTTCTTTGAAACTACCGACAGCTTGATGGACTACGAGGCCAGAAAGGCAGGTTCTCGTTGGTCGAAGCTTTGTATATCGGGGCCTATATCTTTTCTACGAATCCCGCTGTGACTTTATTGCAGGCAAGAAAAGGGAAACAGAAAACAGGTGTTGGTCTTGAAGGACAATATACAGAGCCTGCCTTGTGTTTCTATTCTGTGTAAAATGTGTCCATGTTTGTGTGCTTGATAAAACCAAGAGACATCATGGTGTCCCATTGTAATGTTGCCTCTGTTGTAACAGTGAGATTTGCTTACAGGTCTTGCATGCAAGTTCTCTTTGTGTGCTGTAATCTTATGTGTAAGTCATCAGAACTTTCTATCATTATTTCAATTTCATAAACTTGAAGCTTTTCAAGGTTTTTCTTTCATATAGTACATATACTGGCTGAAGATAGCAATTAAAGTGAGATTGTAATGTGTATATATAACATGTGGTCATGTGACTGCCGATGTAGATTTTCTCACCTGCTCTGTCTGTTTGGGACCAGCAGTACTCTGTGGCTCCCGAGCATTACTACATTTTTACATTACAGCAGGACTTTATCCTTGCATAGGGCTTGCAAACTGTTTTGTGAGTATGCATCCAGATTGTCTAAAATCTTCTAAAAAAGTATTGTTTGTATAGCATTGCTGCACACACTGCTGTCTTATACTGCACAAGGCATGTGCATGCTAGTGAGCCTACGTCAGTATTCTGTTATGGACATAGGCCGAGTTTCAAACAAGTAAATTGGTATGATTTTTATTAATCTGGTGTGCTGTATCTGAATCAGATGAGATTTAAATTTGATCCATGTTCACTGTTTGGGGGAATTTATGTAGTGCAAACCATTTGAAAACTATGTGATAAACTGGTTTACTTTTGGACTGAAATATTCTTGAATTTTAAAACCCCATAAAACTATAAATTTCAGCTCTTTTAACGAATTGGAATATTGTTAATACAATTTATTTATGGTAATCTTTATTGGATTGCAAAGAAGCCTTATGTAACTATTACGGAACATTTTTCCAACATAACTGCTAAAAATGTTAAAGGGACATGAAATCCCAAATTTTTCTTTAATGATTCAGATAGAACATACAATTTTAAACAACTTTCCAATTTATTTCTATTATCTTATTTGTTTCATTTCTTCGTATCCTTTGTTGAAGGAGCAGTAATGCACTACTGAAAGCTAGCTGAAAGCCAATGACATATACGTGCAGCCACCAATCAGCAGCTTCTGAGCCTACCTAGGTATATGTTTCAACAACGGATATAAAGAGAACAAAACAAATTAGTTCATAGAAATAAATTGGAAAGTTGTTTAAAATGGTGCACTCTATCTGAATCATGAAAGAAAAAAATTGGGTTTCATGTTCCTTTAATAATAGTAATTAAGTCTTTAGTATTTCCTCAACCCGGTTTGAAAAAACGTATTAAGTACAGGGAGTGCAGAATTATTAGGCAAATGAGTATTTTGACCACATCATCCTCTTTATGCATGTTGTCTTACTCCAAGCTGTATAGGCTCGAAAGCCTACTACCAATTAAGCATATTAGGTGATGTGCATCTCTGTAATGAGAAGGGGTGTGGTCTAATGACATCAACACCCTATATCAGATGTGCATAATTATTAGGCAACTTCCTTTCCTTTGGCAAAATGGGTCAAAAGAAGGACTTGACAAGCTCAGAAAAGTCAAAAATATTGAGATATCTTGCAGAGGGATGCAGCACTCTTAAAATTGCAAAGCTTCTGAAGCTTGATCATCGAACAATCAAGCGTTTCATTCAAAATAGTCAACAGGGTTGCAAGAAGCGTGTGGAAAAACCAAGGCGCAAAATAACTGCCCATGAACTGAGAAAAGTCAAGCGTGCAGCTGCCAAGATGCCACTTGCCACCAGTTTGGCCATATTTCAGAGCTGCAACATCACTGGAGTGCTCAAAAGCACAAGGTGTGCAATACTCAGAGACATGGCCAAGGTAAGAAAGGCTGAAAGACGACCACCACTGAACAAGACACACAAGCTGAAACGTCAAGACTGGGCCAAGAAATATCTCAAGACTGATTTTTCTAAGGTTTTATGGACTGATGAAATGAGAGTGAGTCTTGATGGGCCAGATGGATGGGCCCGTGGCTGGATTGGTAAAGGGCAGAGAGCTCCAGTCCAACTCAGACGCCAGCAAGGTGGAGGTGGAGTACTGGTTTGGGCTGGTATCATCAAAGATGAGCTTGTGGGGCCTTTTTGGGTTGAGGATGGAGTCAAGCTCAACTCCCAGTCCTACTGCCAGTTTCTGGAAGACACCTTCTTCAAGCAGTGGTACAGGAAGAAGTCTGCATCCTTCAAGAAAAAAATGATTTTCATGCAGGACAATGCTCCATCACACGCGTCCAAGTACTCCACAGCGTGGCTGGCAAGAAAGGGTATAAAAGAAGAAAATCTAATGACATGGCCTCCTTGTTCACCTGATCTGAACCCCATTGAGAACCTGTGGTCCATCATCAAATGTGAGATTTACAAGGAGGGAAAACAGTACACCTCTCTGAACAGTGTCTGGGAGGCTGTGGTTGCTGCTGCACGCAATGTTGATGGTGAACAGATCAAAACACTGACAGAATCCATGGATGGCAGGCTTTTGAGTGTCCTTGCAAAGAAAGGTGGCTATATTGGTCACTGATTTGTTTTTGTTTTGTTTTTGAATGTCAGAAATGTATATTTGTGAATGTTGAGATGTTATATTGGTTTCACTGGTAAAAATAAATAATTGAAATGGGTATATATTTGTTTTTTGTTAAGTTGCCTAATAATTATGCACAGTAATAGTCACCTACACACACAGATATCCCCCTAAAATAGCTATAACTAAAAACAAACTAAAAACTACTTCCAAAACTATTCAGCTTTGATATTAATGAGTTTTTTGGGTTCATTGAGAACATGGTTGTTGTTCAATAATAAAATTAATCCTCAAAAATACAACTTGCCTAATAATTCTGCACTCCCTGTAGGATATGCTAATTTCACTAATTTAGTATCCTTTTTTTCTACAGGTCCATCAAACATCTCCACAAGTCCCAGGAGAAGACATCTTGGAACCTTTTGTTCCGTCCTCACAAAACTATTTCCTGAGCTATAATTTTTTCTTGAAGATTCTCTTGTGGTTGGTGTTGCTTGGCCTTTTTGTGGAGCTGGAGTTTGGCTTGGCTTATTTCATTATTTCCATGTTTTATTGGTTGTATGAAGGAACAAGAGGACCTGGCGAGAAACGAAGGGGAGAGAAGAGTGCTTACTCTGTGTTTAACCCAGGCTGTGAAGCTATCCAGGGTACAATAACTGCAGAACAGTTTGAGAGAGAGCTACTTTATGGAACTGTCTTTTGAATTTCAATTTGAAGAACTCAAATGAAAAAAAAATATTTTATAAACTTGGACTTGTGCTGAAAGCCTTTTCTCTTATACATCATAAAGCATATGATACAGAATTAAATGGGTTGAGAAGAGCGATGTACGGAATGTCACTCTATAGTATGGGGTCTATCAACAAATGTTTAACTTGTATGCTGTTCGTTTAAATCTTCTATTGATTTGTGTTAATACTTTTTTTTTAATTGCATATGTCCCATAGTTCTGTATATTTTGTTTATATACACTAAGGACAGTTTTTGAGTCTAGACTTGGAACATAACTAAATGACAATAACTAAAAATTGTGTTAAAACCGTATTTAAGAGTAAGTGACCATGGTTAGATTTTTTCTCCTTGTGGCATTGTCTCTAAAAGATTTATTGTCTAGGAACCTCTTTGCAGTTCTAATTATACATTACACTATATGTTAGTTATTATGTTGTAATTTGTATTTATACTGCAGGTACCCATTTTTGAAGAAGTATTTGCATATTATCTAAGGTCTACTTTACAATGATTTTACTAAATGTCATCCTTAAAAATAAAAAAATACCAATATTAGTCGAGATAGATGATTTATAAAGGAGAATAAAATTCTTAGACATTATCTGAATTTTAATAAGACAGGAGCCAAATATTTTGCTTAACTTTTTTGCTGAACATAACAGCAGAACAGAAACGCTCTGTGTACCGTAGCATTTAGTAGCCAATCAGAAAGCAGAAACAGAATAAAGGGATGCAGAACTTTTTTGCTGAACATAACAGCAGAACAGAAACGCTCTGTGTACCGTAGCATTTAGTAGCCAATCAGAAACAGAATAAAGGGATGCAGAACGTTTTTGCTGCTTTTTTTGACTGTTACAGGTACTGTACTGTTGTGCCATTAATCTCTTTTGGCATTTATCTAGCACATGCCTTTCAGTGTAACTATTTTCTTTTTATTATTGTTAAGTTGTACTATTCCTGTCACTATTTTGTCTTTGACTTTTCCTTTCAGTCTCCATTATTATTTTTAAGTACACGTGATATAACCTTTGTTGAGTTATAAGGAACAAAAAAATGTACTTGAATTGATCAAAAGTAATATATGGTGTCTCTCAGGGATAAGTACTGGGTCCAGTTCTTTTTATGAATTATTTAGAATTAAATAGCAACTTTTCTATCTTTGCAAATGATATTAAATTGCTTAAGTTGACTTGTGTCAGGGTAGGGTGCAATTGCTCAGTGTTGCTAAATATGGAGGAATAGGCTGCTAATTGGCTGTTTAATTTAATATTTTACTTTTTGAAGACAAAATAAGCTTCTACCTATTCATTAAAGGGACAGTCAACACCAAAAATGTTATTGTTTAAAAATATATATAATTCCTTTATTTACTATTCCCTAGTTTTGCATAACCAACACTGTTATATCAATACACTTTTTACTTCTATGATTACCTTGTATCTAAGCTACTGCAGACTGCCCCCTTATTTCAGTTCTTTTGACAGACTTGCATTTCAGGCAATTAGTGCTGACTCTTAAATAACTGCACTAGAATGAGCACAATGTTATCTATATGGCACACATGAGCAAACAGTACATGTTGTTATTAGCTATTCAGAGCCAGACTGTAAAATAAGAGGTGGTCTGCAGAGTCTTAGAAATCAACCTATGTAGGGTTAGCCTTTAGCAAAAAATACAAAGAGAAAACAGCTAGTTTGATAATGATAGTAAATTGGAAAGTTGTTTAAAATTAAATGCCTTATCTAAATCATAAAAGTTTCATTTGTATTTTAATGCCCCTTTAAAGTGACATTTAACAGTAAATACATGTAAGATAGAATGATGTATTTAAAGCAGAGATTACCTCAGGACTAATATGCAGTTGTATTATTTTTAAATATGAGTTGTTTTAAAATTTAAAACAAAAGTGTAAAGTTTTAGTGCCCATATAGCAACTGGTGGCGCAAAGTGGTAACCTAGGTTACCTTCTCTGATGAGGCCAATCAGGGACAGTTCTATACGGGCCATTAGAAAGAGCAACCAATGACTGTGTGGAATATAACCGTGTTAGATCCGGAGTCTGCACTTTCAGAGATTGCAAAGCCAACAGTTTTGAGAATTAAGTTACAGGAAAAAGGGGAACAACTTCAATGATGTAGCTGCAAAAATGTAGCTAAAACTTCCAAACCTCACTGTACATAACAAGGTTTGCCTTTGAATAATTTCTATTACGGTAAGAAGATAGCGATGCGAGGTTCTAGATATTGTAAATCTTATTATTCAAAACACTATTTTTGGGACTTTTTATTCTTGTAAAAACCTTGCGCAAAAGATATCGGTCGCCAACAAACAAGAAAGAACGCAAAATTGTTAAATCCTGAACATGAGAATGTGATTGCCGATTGAAATCCTGTTTAAAAAAAATTAAAGTACTGTAACTGAGAATCATGAAAATGTGAGTATGAAATAAAAAACATTTCTTTCCTATGACATGGAGAGTCCACAACGTCATTCCAATTACTATTAAATGTTTATTGAGGTACAAACAAATGCAACGTTTCGGGAGTATTTCCCTTAATCATGCATCGATTAAGGGAAATACTCCCGAAACATTGCATTTGTTTGTACCTCAATATACATTTTTTCCTATGAACTCTTGGTGCTGTGGAATTTCACTGTTTGGATGTATCAGAGAGGAAAGCAGTCCCCTCCATACCACCGGTCACCAAGGAACCCTACCCAGGGCATAAAGAAACTAAGGTGCTGTTTGTGCATTGTATGTTGCTGTATTCCAATTACTAGTGGGATATTCAACTCCTGGCCAGCATGAGAAGGCAAAGAGCACCCCAGCAAAGCTTTTAAGTGTAACTTCCCATACCCATAATCCCTAGTCATTCTCTTTGCCTCTGCCAATGGAGGTTGTGCGAAATTGGTGTCTGAAGATATTTAATCCTTTTATGGATATCTTTCCCTGCAAGCATGGATTGGGGTCTAGTTGTGTCCACGTCAATCTCTTGAGTAAGAGTAGTGGTGGCTTTTAGCAATTAGAAGGCGGTGAGATAGGCTTTGCTTTACTTCTAACAATTTTGCTACCCCTTTGTAGAAAGCCAAGGTTGGTTACTCTGCTCTTTCTTTTACTACAGGTCCATGACAGGGAGTGCAGTACCTGTCACACCTATGTAGCTGCTTTCTGCCCTGCAGCCAGATCCACGGGTAAGTTACTCTTCCTTCTAGGTTAAGAAGGACAGCACTTCAGAGGTTAACTTCTCTAGTGGATCACATTATGGCACAGTTACCCTATTGTCTTAGGGGTACAGTGTTGGGGCAGCTTTTATTGGTGGTCAATAAATCCTAAAGTAATTGACACTTTATTGGTATGGGGGAAAAAGAGATACTTAAGCAGTTAATTTCTCTAATTCTTGTCAGTGTATTGCATACTGTTCCCTTATAAGGTCTTGGAACATTCATGGGAGGCAGATTATACTTGTGCTGGATTTATACCAGTTTAAAACTGCAGAGAGGGCTGACGGCTTTTAAACCTATGCAGCTGTTTGTTATTTTGCACTCTTATGTATGGTGCAGTTTTCCCAGCCGTTCACGTGACTTCTGGTTTTACAGAGCGGACCTTCATGAACTCAGAGTGTCGGATTGAAGCGGATGAGGAGAGATGTTGGCTTAGTTATCTTGCTGATCGGAGTGACTCTAGTTAAGATTTGTTTAGCTGACAGTTCACAGCTTCTTCTTCTTACTAGTGGGGTTATCTTTTTGGTCCGGTAGGAGCTTCAGATAACTTGTCTGAAGTTGATTTTCATACTTGTTTTCCAACCTTGTTAAACATATTTCTCATTAAAAGAAAGAACATTTTTTATTTGTGTTCATCTATCATGTTATTACTAGTGGGACCTGTCCTTTTGAGCTATGGAATCAGAACAGGATCAGCCCATCTCTCTGGATAAATGTTTGCTATGTTTAGAGAATCAGATTGCCTTACCAATGCAGTTTTTTTAAAGAAAAAATTCTCCCTTCTGAGCCAAGTGTCTCTCAGGATATTGCTGTGCATGACATGCCTCAGCTTTCTCCTCAAATGTCCTCTCAACCACCTGGGGGTGTATAATTACCTGGGAATTTTGCAGCTCAGATTACTTCAGCAGTATCTGCGGCTTTATCTGCTTTCCCTTTTTCAGGTAAGCGTAAGAAGAAATCTAAACATTTGCCTGCTAGTAAGGTTTCAGAATCTGAAGAAGTACATTTTAGATTTAAACTTGAACACCTCAAATTACTACTGAAGGAGGTTCTAGCTACATTGGATGACTCTGAACTTTTGGTTTCTGTCAACCCTACTAAGTCTTCTAAACTGGATAGAGTTTATGATTCTCCATCTTCTGAGGAGGTTTTTCCTGTTCCAAGGAAAATGTCTGAATTTATAGCTCAGGAATGGGATAAGCCAGGGGTTCCTTTTTCTCCTTCCCGTTTTATAAAAAAAATGTTTGCTGTTGCAAACTCTAGTCTTGACTCATGGCGCACTGTGCCTAAGGTAGAAGGAGCTATTTCTACTCTTGCTAAGAGAACTACCATTCCTATTGACGATAGTTGCTCTTTTAAGGATCCAATGAATAAGAAACTAGAGGCTTACTATAAAAAGATTACAGTGGCAACCTGCAGCGAGTATTGCCACGGTTGCAGGAACAGCATCATTTTGGTGCGATGCGTTGTCTGATCTTATTTCTGAGGAAACTATGGTAGAGGAGTTCCAAGATGGGATCAAAGCTCTTAAATTACCCAATACCTTTATCTGTGATGCCAACATGAAAATTATTAGACTGGGAGCTAAGATGTTTAGCTTCACTGTGCTAGCCTGCAGGTCTCTGTGGTTAACATTTTGGGCAGCTCATGTTTCTTCAAAGGCCAAGCTTTTAGTTTCACCTTATAAAGGTAAAACTCTGTTTGGACCTGGTCTGGCGGAAATCATTTCAGAGATTACGGGTGGAAAGGGATCTTTCCTACCTCAGGACAAGAGGAATAGACCTAGGGGTCGACAAACTTCTAATTTTCGCTCCTTTCGCAACTTTAATGGGCAAAAGTCCTCCTCTTCTAAACCAGAACAATACAGGTCCACTTTGAAATCCAGTCAGCCCTGGAACAAGGGAAAACAAAACAAAAAGCCTTCCACTGACTCTAAATCAGCATGAAGGGTCTGCCCCCGATCCGATTTTAGATCAGGTGGGAGCAGACTTTCTCTTTTCCAAAAGGCATGGATACACAATGTCCCAGATCCATGGGCTGTGGATATAGGATTCCAGGGTTACAAAATAGGTTTCAAGTCTTGCCCTCCAAGATTATCCTCAAACCAGGTAAAGAGAGAGGCCTTCTTAAATTGCGTAAAGGACCTTTCCTCCCTGGGAGTTATTGTACCAGTCCCTCTAAAGGAACAAGGTCTAGGATTCTATTCAAATATTTTTGTGGTTCCCAAAAAGGAGGGAACTTTTCACTCCATCCTAGATTTAAAGTGTCTTAAAAAGTTCCTAAGGGTCCCGTCCTTCAAGATGGAAAATATTCGTTCCATTCTTCTCTTGGTCCAGGAAGGTCAGTTCATGACAACCATAGACCTCAAGGATGCGTACTTACATGTTCCCATTCACAGGGATCATCACCAGTATCTAAGATTTGCCTTTCTGGACAAGCATTTCCAGTTTTTTGCTCTTTCTTTTGGTCTTGCCACGGCTCCCAAAATTTTCACAAAGGTCCTGGGAGCATTATTAGTAGTGATCAGATCCTGTCATGATCATCTTTTCCTTTAATAGTATATACCCCGCCTATCAAGACCGCCTTCATTAGCACCTCACTTTTTATCTCTAGATGCTTGAAGATTAGTGTTATTTTCAGCATAGGTTTCAGCTGATTTACTTGCTACACACTTGAGCCTTCCATCCTTTATTGGATTCTGATACCAAGTCTAAGGCTATTTCCCTGCTACGAGGGACACCTTCTTCCATTTTTTTGGCTATTCCACTTGTCTGTCACTTTGTCTACCTCGACACCAGCCTCTGAAGCGAGCCATAGACACACCTATTTGCAGCTGCATCGGTCTGACTCTGGAATCCAAAGACGCTGTCTTACACTCTGTGATGTCACAAGCCTCGCTCTCACACACACCCGACTTCTCCGCTACAGCTCGTCGCTCTCATCCACAGTGGCTGGAGAATCATTTACCATCCACAGCAAGTATCATCCTATAAGGAGATTTAAACCTATCTATTGATTTCTCTGTACATATTCCATGCTTAGATGACATTATTAACCAATGAAGTATATTGAAAGCGGTTTCTCTGTGTGTCAACCTTATGAACTATGTTTACTTAATCACTACTAACAGAAGTGGATTGTATATTATATATCAAGTCTATGAAAGTTTTTTTCCTGAAGTTTATCACTACTGACAGAGGTAGATTGTATATGTTATATCAAGTCTATAAAAGTCATTATACCGAACTTAATCACTACTAAAGAGTGGAGATTTATACTCAACTTGGGATATAAAGTAAAACCTCTGAACCCTACTGATATCAAGTCAGAATATTATTCAGTTTACTCCATACTTCCATTTGTATGAGTTTTATAAAACTAAAAGACCAATTGCCTTTCTCTATTAACGAGTCCACTTCCCTATGGTGAACTGCCTCTTTAATAGAAAAGCTACATTTACCATATTTCTCACATCAAGATTGTGAAAGCATAACAGTATCTTCAAGCCTTAAAAGAAAAAAAAATAACATTTGGTGAATGGATCCAAAAGAAGTAGTGAACCACATATCTAACCTAAATCAAAAGGTAGATATATTAGCTTATTACACTCCAAACTGAAAATACTAGATTTAAGTGTTTAATTAATGACATAATTACTTCCAAAGCTGCTGAAAATTAATCCACCCAAAGTTTTCACAGGTATGCGCTCTGAATTCAGAGAGTTCAAAAATGCATGCAATTTGCTTTATTCCCTCAAAACCAAAAACATATCATAATGAGAGAATTAAAAGTTTGTACCACTATATCCTATATGAGGGGAGAACTTAGGCGAATCGATTCTTTGAGATAAATGACAATACTTGACTCATTGGAAAAAAAAATTCTGCCATGGCAGTCTTATATGAAGATATAAATAAAGAAAACAATCTTAGGGCCTTGAAACAGGGTAAGAGGCCGGTAGAAGATTATGTTGTCAATTTACAGCTTTGGGCCACTGACTCGCAATGGAATGCAGTCAGCCTAATCAATCAATTTAGACTAGGACTGTCTGAAAACCTCAAAGATGAGCTCTCCTGTATTGACATGCCTGAGTCATTAGAAACACTAATCAAAGTCTGTATTAACATGACAAAAGAGCCGAGAGGTCACATCTGGACTCCTATCCAAAAAGATCACCTCTACCTCATCTGGACAAACCCTCCAACAGTCCTACTCCAATGGAAATTGGAACCATTAGGGGCCCATTGTTGCAAGAAGAGAAACAAAGAAGACGCCTCGCCAATCTTTGCCTCTATTGTGGTCACAAGGATCACTTGGTTTCAGCCTGTCCCACCTTAAATCTCCAACGAAAGGGTAAGAATACTACTATATATACTGTAACAACATCTAAACAAAATTCACATCTCTCCCTTCTGTTTTCTTTAAAGTGGGATCAGCTACAGACAGAGGCTATAATTGACTCCGGGGCATTTGGAATGTTTATAGATGATAAAATTGTAAAACTAAATAAAATAACTTTGCCTAGATTTAGAGTTTTGTCGGTAAAGACCCGCGGTGCTAACGCTGCTTTTTTTTCCAGCACACCCTTAAGACAACGCTGGTATTAAGAGTTGTCTGAATGGCTGCGTTAGCCTCAGAAAAGGGAGCGTAGAACATAATTTAGCTCCACTTCAACCCTCAACCAGTGTTGCCTACGGTAGCGGTAAGCTGGAAAAACGTGCTCGTGCACGAAATCCCCATAGGAAACAATGGGGCTGAGCTGGCTGGAAAAAAAACTAACACCTGCAAAAAAGCAGCGTTCAGCTCCTAACGCAGCCCCAGTGTTTCCTATGGGGAAACACTTTCTAAGTCTGCACCTAACACCCTAACATGAGCCCCGAGTCTAAACAACCCTAACCTTACACTTATTAACCGCTAATCTGCCGCCCCCGCTATTGCTGAAACCTGCATTTTATTATTAACCCCTAATCTGCCGCTCCGGACACCGCCGCAACCTACATTATCACTATGAACCCCTAATCTACTGCCCCTAACATCGCCGACACCTATATTATATTTATTACCCCCCCCCCCAACGTCGCCGCCACCTACCTACACTTATTAACCCCTAATCTGCCGACCGGACCTCGCCGCCACTATAATAAATGTATTACCCCTAAACCGCCGCGCTCCCGCCTCCCAAACACTATAATAAATTGTATTAACCCCTAATCTGCCGTCCCTAACATGGCCGCCACCTACCTACAATTATTAACCCCTAATCTCCCGCCCGCAACATCGCATACTATAAAAAAGTTATTAACCCCTAAACCTAAGTCTAACCCTAACACCCCCTAACTTAAATATAATTATAATTAAACAAAATAAATTTACTTTCATTAAATAAATTATTCATATTTAAAACTAAATACTTACCTATATAATAAACCCTAATATAGCTACAATATAACTAATAGTTACATTGTAGCTATTTTAGGATTTATATTTATTTTACAGGCAACTTTGTATTTATTTTAACCAGGTACAATAGCTATTAAATAGTTAATAACTATTGAATAGCTACCTAGTTAAAATAAGTACAAAATTACCTGTAAAATAAATACTAACCTAAGTTAAAAATACACCTAACACTACACTATCAATAAATTAATTAAATAAATTAACTACAATTAGCTAAACTAAAATACAATTAAATAAACTAATCTATAATACAAAAAAACACAAACACTAAATTACAGAAAATAAAAAAAGAAGTTTAAACTAATTACACCTAATCTAAGCCCCCTAATAAAATAAAAAAGCCCTCCAAAATAATAAAATGCCCTACCCTATTCTAAATTATAAAAGTAATCAGCTCTTTTACCAGCCCTTAAAAGGGCTTTTTGCGGGGCATTGCCCCAAAGTAATAAGCTCTTTTACCTGTAAAAAAAAAATACAACCCCCCCAACATTAAAACCCACCATCCACATACCCCTACTCTAACCCACCCAAACCCCCTTAAAAAAACCTAACACTAACCCCCTGAAGATCTCCCTACCTTGAGTCGTCTTCACCCAAAATCTTCATCCAAGGTGCGCAGAAGAGGTCCTTCATCCGGGCGGCGTCTTCAATCTTCATCCATCCGGAGCGGAGCCATCTTCCAAGGAGCCGACGCGGAGCCATCCTCTTCATCCGGAGTCTTCTTAAACAATGACGTCCCTTCAATTCCGATTGGCTGATAGGATTCTATCAGCCAATCGGAATTAAGGTAGGAAAAATCTGATTGGCTGATTCAATCAGTTTGAAGTTCAATCCGATTGGCTGATCCAATCAGCCAATCGGATTGAGCTTGCATTCTATTGGCTGATTGGAACAGCTAATAGAATCCAAGCTCAATCCGATTGGCTGATTGGATCAGCCAATCGGGTCGAACTTCAATCTGATTGGCTGATTGAATCAGCCAATCAGATTTTTCTTACCTTAATTCCGATTGGCTGATAGAATCCTATCAGCCAATCGGAATTGAAGGGATGCCATCTTGGATGACTTCACTTAAAGGTACCATCATTGTTTAAGAAGATTCCGGATGAAGAGGATGGCTCCGCGTCGGCTCCTTGGAAGATGGCTCCGCTCTGGATGGATGAAGATTGAAGACGCCGCCGGATGAAGACTTCTACCGGATGAAGGACCTCTTTTGCGCACCTTGGATGAAGATTTCGGCCCGGTTGAGTGAAGACGACTCAATGTAGGGAGATCTTCAGGAGGTTAATGTTAGTTTTTTTTAAGGGGGGTTTGGGTGGGTTAGAGTAAGGGTATGTGGGTGGTGGGTTTTAATGTTGGGGGGGTGTATTTTTTTTTACAGGTAAAAGAGCTGATTACTTTGGGGCAATGCCCCGCAAAAAGCCCTTTTAAGGGCTGGTAAAAGAGCTGATTACTTTTGTAATTTAGAATAGGGTAGGGCATTTTATTATTTTGGGGGACTTTTTTATTTTATTAGGGGGCTTAGATTAGGTGTAATTAGTTTAAACTTCTTGTATTTTTTTTTATTTTCTGTAATTTAGTGTTTGTTTTTTGTATTATAGATTAGTTTATTTAATTGTATTTTAGTTTAGCTAATTGTAGTTAATTTATTTAATTAAATTATTGATAGTGTAGTGTTAGGTGTATTTTTAACTTAGGTTATGATTTATTTTACAGGTAGTTTTGTACTTATTTTAACTAGGTAGCTATTAAATAGTTATTAACTATTTAATAGCTATTGTACCTGGTTAAAATAAATACAAAGTTGCCTGTAAAATAAATATAAATCCTAAAATAGCTACAATGTAACTATTAGTTATATTGTAGCTATCTTATAGTTTATTTTCTAGGTAAGTATTTAGTTTTAAATAGGATTAATTTATTTAATTATAGGAATATTATTTCGTTTTAGTTAAATTATATTTATGTTAGGGGGGTGTTAGGTTTAGGGTTAGACTTAGGTTTAGAGGTTAATAACTTTATTATAGTAGCAGCGACGTTGGGGGCGGGAGATTAGGGGTTAATAATTGTAGTTAGGTAGCGGCGATGTTAGGGAGGGCAGATTAGGGGTTAATACAATTTATTATAGTGTTTGCGAGACGGGAGTGCGGCGGTTTAGGGGTTAATACATTTATTATAGTGGCGGCGAGGTCCGGTTGGCAGATTAGGGGTTAATAAGTGTAGTTAGGTAGCGGTGACATTGGGGGGGCAGATTAGGGGTTAATAAATATAATGTAGGTGTCGGCGATGTTAGGGGCAGCAGATTAGGGGTTCATATGTATAATGTAGGTGGTGGCGGTGTCCGGTTGGTAGATTAGGGGTTAAAAAAAATTTATTAGAGGGTTTGCGATGGGGGGGGGGCTCGGTTTAGGGGTACATAGGTAGTTTATGGGTGTTAGTGTACTTTATAGCACAGTAGTTAAGAGCTTTATAAACCGGCGTTAGCCCATAAAGCTCTTAACTACTGACTTTTTTCTGCGGCTGGAGTCTTGTCGGTAGAGGGTCTACCGCTCACTTCTTCCAAGACTCCAAATACCAGCGTTAGGCAAATCCCATAGAAAAGATAGGATACGCAATTGACGTAAGGGGATCTGCGGTAGCCTGGAGTCGCGGAAAAAAAGTGAGCGGTAGACCCTTTCCTGCCTGACTCTAAATACCAGTGTCGCAATCGCTCAGCTGATCGCTTTTCCGGCTCTATTTTTCCTTCTGCGCTTTTGCGCTTCTCTTGGTTGCCTAGCAACTCAGCAATCTACCGTACCTCTCTGCTGACGTCAGAATGGCTTCTTATTCCGGCGTCTCCTTTCCTCCGGTGCCTGTTTGTTCTACTTCGTGGCATGTGAGTACTATTTTGAATTCCTGGTTAATCTGAACTTTTGGCTTGTTTGACTTTGATTCTGCTTAACCCCTACCTGCCTGATACCTCATTGCTGAACATAGCTTGCTTTATTATTCTATTGCTTAACCCCTACCTGCCTGATTACACGTTGCTGGACATTGCTTGCCTTGATTATTCTACTAGTTAACCCCTACCTGCCTGATTACATGTTGCTGGACATTGCTTGCCTTGATTATTCTACTAGTTAACCCCTACCTGCCTGATTACACGTTGCTGGACATTGCTTGCCTTGATTACTCTACTGGTTAACCCCTACCTGCCTGATTACACGTTGCTGGACATTGCTTGCTTGATTACTCTATTGGTTAACCCCTACCTGCCTGATTACATGTTGCTGGACATTGCTTGCTTGATTATTCTACTGGTTAACCCCTACCTGCCTGACTACATGTTGCTGGACATTGCTTGCTTGATTATTCTACTGGTTAACCCCTACCTGCCTGATTGCACGTTGCTGGACATTGCTTGCTTGATTATTCTACTGGTTAATCCCTACCTGCCTGTTTACACGTTGCTGGACATTGCTTGCTTGATTTTTCTACTGGTTAACCCCTACCTGCCTGATTACATGTTGCTGGACATTGCTTGCTTGATTATTCTACTGGTTAACCCCTACCTGCCTGATTGCACGTTGCTGGACATTGCTTGCTTGATTATTCTGCTTGTTAACCCCTACCTGCCTGATTACACGTTGCTGGAATTTGCTTGCTTGATTATTCTACTTGTTAACCCTTACCTGCCTGATTACACGTTGCTGGACATTGCTTGCTTGATTATTCTATTGTTAACCCCTACCTGCCTGATTACTCGTTGCTGGACCTTGCTTGTTTGATTATTCTACTGGTTAACCCCTTCCTGCCTGATAACACGTTGCTGGACTCTGCTTGCTTGATTACTACTCTCTTGGATTATCCCTATCTGTTTGAAGTTTCATTGCCTGATCCTGCTGAGCTAACTCCCACCTTATTTCAGTGAGTACTTATTATACTGAAGCTGTCGTGGGGTCAGGTCCTGGTTTATACTCACAGTGCTAGGGTGTAATTAACCTCATTCTAGCATTTGGGTCTGGCTCTGGACTTTTCCTATCCTGACAACCAACGGGCGGTAAAAAGCAGCGTTAGGACCCCGTAACGCTGCTTTTGACGACTATCGCCAAACTCTAAATCTAGCCGCTTGTGTTAACGCAAACTCTAATTCTAGTCAAAGTAATTGATGGTTCTTATTACTTAAAAGGGCCTATCACACACCACACTATTCCACTACTTGTATCCACTTTAGATGGTCATAAAGAGTATCTATCATTTGATCTAATTCCCTGTTCACTACATCCCATTATTCTTGGACATCCATGGTTAAGAAAACACAACCCATTATAGATTGGGAACAAAATAAAATAATGTTTAGATCTGACTTCTGTAAATCAATGTGCTTTCCATACATAACCATTGCACATACTGAACACCTACTTCCAGTAGACTATCATGACTTCATGGATGTTTTCCTTTATCTCAAAAAGAGTTACAACATCTTTGTGAATACCTCGACGAAAACCTGAGGAAAGGTTTTATCAGTCATTCTACTTCCTCAGCAGGAATATTTTTTGTTACCAACAAGGATAGTACCCTTCGACCAATCATAGACTAAATAGCATTAAATTCTTAAACAATAAAGAATCTGTATCCTCTACCCCTAATCCCGGAATTTCTTGAACGGTTGAATGAAGCCACCATCTTCATGAAATTAGATCTCAAGGGAGCATATAACTTAATCAGGATCAGGAGAGGAGATAAATAGAAAACTGCATTCAGAACCCGATATGGCCTATTTGAATATAATGTAATGCCATTCGGGTTATGCAATGCCCTGGCAACATTTCAGTTTTTCATAAATGAAATCTTCAAGGATCTGATGGATGGATGCATTGTAATATATTTAGACAACATTCCAATTTATTCTCAAAACAAACCTTATCACTTAAAGCACGTACGCTGTGTTCTGAACAGACTTAGGGAACACCACTTAAATGCAAAAATGATATTTCCATGTTGAAAAAATAAAATTTCTCAGCTATATCATCTCCCCAGGGGGAATCCAAATGGACCCAGATAAGGTCCAAGACATTTTCAATTGGCCGCAACCAACCTCAGTGAAATCCTTGCAATGCTTTTTAGGCTTTTCAAACTTTTACAGGAAACTTATCCATAAGTTCTCCACCGTCATGAAACCCTTAACTAAATTGAGGGGTACATATTATTTTAAATGGACACATGATTGTCAACCTACCTTTGATGATTACAAAAGACTTTTCACATCAGCACCAATACTTCAACTTCCAAATTCTGAGTATCAGCCCAGTGTTGAAGTAGATGCCTCAAATATTGGATTAAGAGCCATTCTGTCCCAATGCAGCAACTTGTCTTCTGCTTTACACCCTATTGCTTACTACTCCAGAATTCTAAGTCCTGCTGAAATAAACTATTCTGTGGGAGATAAAGAACTCCTTGACATTAAATGTGCTCTGGAAACATGGTGTCATCTCCTAGAATGAATCAAAAAAACATTTCTCATATACACAGACCACAAGAATCTCGAGTATCTTCGGAACAACAAGACTCTATCCTCCAGACAGGTCCGCTGGAGCTTATTTTTTGATAGATTTGATTTTTTTATAACTTATCAACTAGGATAAAAAAAAAACTAAAGCAGATGCTTTGTCTCGATGTATCATCAGAACTCCTGAAAAAGAAACACCATCACATATAATTCCCCCAGAAAAAGTAATTGGAACAAAAACCACTTTCTCCTCAGAGATTCTATCAACTCTACAAAAGGACTCTAACATACCTACTGCTACATTAAGAATGAAATCCACAGGTTTTTACTACCACAAAGCCAGTTATATGTCCCAGAATCTACTCGCAATCCGATTTTACTATATTTTCATGATTCTCTACTATTTGGTCACCCAGGAATCACAAAAACAACTGAACTCATAAGTAGACAATTCTGGTGGACAGAGATGAGACATGACATCCAAACCTATGTTCATGCCTGTCAAGTTTGTGCCAGAAATAAGTTGAACCATCAAAAACCTTTTGGTTATTTAAAACCCCTACCGATACCTCAGATTCCCTGGTACATGATTTCCATGGATTTCATCGTAGACTTACCTCCTTCAAATCATTTCATTACCATACTCATTGTGGTGGACCAATTAACAAGATTGGCTCATTTTGTTCCTCTCAATAAAATACCCTGAGCCTTAACTACAGCCAAAACGTTCATCTCTCACATCATGAAATTACATGGACTGCCTTCTACCATCATATCAGATAGAGGAACACAATTCACCTCAAGCTTTTGGAAAGAATTGTGTCATACTCTCAAAGTCAACTCCAAGTTATACACATCATATCGCCCTCAAACAAACGGCCTTACTGAGAGGGTAAACCAGATTCTATAACAGTACTTGCAATACTATGTAGCCCATCTTCAAGAAGATTAGTCTGACATCTTACCACTTGCAGAGTTTGCCTACAATAACTCAACTAATTCATCCACCAAAATAAGTCCTTTTATGGCAACACATCCTTTATCCATTCCACTCTCTTCTCTGAACTCCACTAACCCAGCAGTTACCCATTTCTCTGATAATATAAAGCCAAATCTGGAGATACTTAATAAAACATCTGTTATATGCCAAGATCAGACAAAAACACTATTATGACCAGAAGAGAAGACCTAGCCCCCTTTATAAAAAAGGAGATTTCGTATGACTTTCAACAAAGAATTTAAAGCTAGCTGTGCCGAATCAGTTCATCGGACTCTTCGCTACTCCAAAAATCCTAAATCCTAATGCAGTTGTTCTTAACTTACCACATACCTATAAAATGTATCCATATTTTCATGTCTTTCTCCTCAAACCCCATATATCAGACTCTAACCCTTGTAGGCATAAGCCACCTCCAACTACAATATTGATAGACAACCAAAACGAATATTCGGTATAGGATATACTGGACTCCAGGATACGATGGGGGAAGCTTGAGTATCTTATACATTGGCAGGGGTATGGATCTGAAGAGGACTCTTGGTTTCCATATCAGAACGTTCACGCTCCAAAACTACTTTCTGCTTTTCACAAGCGCTATCCTCATAAGCCTAATCTGGAACCCTCGTACAGAATTCTTTGAGGAGGGGGATCTGTCATGATCATCTGTTCCTTTAATAGTATATACCCCACCTATCAAGACCGCCTTCATAAGCACCTCACTTCCATCTCTAGTTGCTTGAAGATTAGTATTATTTTCAGCATAGGTTTCAGCTGATCTACTCGCTACACACTTGAGCCTTCCAACCTTTATTGGATTCTGATACCAAGCCTAAGGCTATTTCTCTCCCTGCTACGAGGGACACCTTCAATTTTTTGGCTATTCCAGTTGTCTACCACTTTGTCTACCTCAACACCAGCCTCTGAAGCGACCCATAGACACCCTTACCTGTTTGCAGCTGCATCTGTCTGACTCCGGAATCCATAGACACTGTCTTACACTCTGTGACATCACAAGCCTCGCTCTCACACACAGCCGACTTCTCCGCTACAGCTTGTCGCTCTCATCCACAGTGGCTGAAGAATCCGTTGCCATCCACAGCAAGTATCCTCCTATAAGGAGATTTAAACCTATCGATTTCTCTGTGCATATTTCATGCTTAGATGACATTATTAACCAATGAAGTATATTGAAAGGGGTTCCTCTGCGTGTCAACCTTATAAGCTATGTTTACTAAATAAGTCATTACCTTGAACCTAATCACTGCTAACAGAAGTGGATTGTATATATTATATCAAGTCTATGAAAGTAATTTTCCTGAACTTTATCACTACTGACAGAGGTAGATTGTATATGTTATATCAAGTCTATGAAAGTCATTATACTGAACTTAATCACTACTAAAGAATGGAGATTTTTACTCAACTTGGGATATAAAGTAAAAACTCTGAACCCTACTGATATCAAGTCAGAATATTATTCAGTTAAACTCCATACTTCCATTTGTATGAGTTTAAAAGACCAATTGCTTTTCTCTATTAACTAGTTCACTTCCCTATGGTGACTGCCTCTTCTTAAAAGTAAACTCTTAAAGGAACTCTTAAAAGAGTAATAATTTTAGAGTACAAATATAATATTTAGTCTTAAAGGTTATTTAATATGAGGAATTTTAGATCCTTAATCTGACTTGTAAAGTGCATACATATATATATGTATGTTTATGCAATATTTTCTGATTTTATCCCAGAGTGACAATATAACTACGTCCATAAAATATATCTGTTTATTTACACAGCTTTTTATGGCTCATTGAGGAATTAACAATTAAAGTCTAACTGCTAGATTTGGAGTTCGGCGGTAGATGGGTTGCTAACGCCACGCGTGTTTTATGTCTAACGCACGGCATTGTTTGACTCCGGTATTTAGAGTTCAAAAAAGACCATCTAACGATGCTCCTGACGCGTGTATGTCACACGCATAATACTGCCCGCGTTAGACAGTCTCCCATAGAGATCAATGGGAAAGCAAAAAAATAGCTTTTTTCACCTAACACTCGATCTCGCGAGGATACGCACAGCTCGGTCATATGACGCATACCACATCATGCACAACAATAACACGCCGCAAATGTCACAACAACAATCAATCAACAAAGCACACAAGCATTACACATTCACAAGCGGGGGGATTTTTAATAAAATTTAATACGGGGAATACGCATATACTTTAAGATGCGGAAATTCGCAAAATAACAACAAGGAATAAAAAATATATACATACACTAGAAAAATAATCGCATTCAATATCACTATATATTAGGACAAACATACATATACAACACTTCACTAATAACACACCATCGCAAATTCACATTTAAAAAGAATACTATTGGACAATGTTAGAGAAAACGACCACTATGACATCATCGCATTCTACACATTCCACAAATACTAACTCCAAATGAGCATGCGCAAATTCACACAACTAATACACATTGCACAAATTGCTAATAAAGCACACCTGAACACAATTTACAACGGAAATTGGTACATCATTAAACATTTACACAGGGTATATAAGCACCACACAAGCAGGGCTTCTTTGACTGTGTTGCTGGTGGGTCTTTGGAGATTGGAGGTTTAAGATTAGAGAGTTGGTGCATTATTGTGAGTGAGTTAGTGTTAGCGTGAGAGAGTCAGTTGTTAGTGTTATCGTGAGTGAGTTAGTGGGAGTTAGTGGGAGTGGGAGAGAGTCTGTTAGTGGGAGCGTGAGTGAGTTAGTGGGAGTTGTTAGTGAGAGTTGTTAGTGGGAGCGTAAGTTAGTGGTAGTTAGTGAGAGTTAGTGGGAGTGTTTGTTAGTGAGAATTAGTAGTAGTGTGTTAGTGAGAATTAGTAGTAGTGTGAGTTAGCGAGCGAGTGATTTTTCTGTACACGTAACACATTTACACGCAAACACATTCAATACATACATACACTTATCAATAACACTACACTTTCATCCCATTTACTCTTATCCCATACCCCATACCCATCCCCTAGTTACATTTAGTTTACATATCCTCCTTTTAGTCTTCTTCTTCTTTTGGTTTATTTAAATACTCCTTACCCTCTTTGTTTTTTTACATCCCTCTCACACTTTCAGCACTTTTTTTGTCTTTTTAGTTCTTTATTTTGACCCCCTTTCATTTCATCACACTCACTTTTTGTTTGATTATTTGGGGTTTAGTTTAGGGAACAGATGGAGGCCAGGCAGGGGAGAGGTAGAGGGGGGAGGAGAGGGAGGGGGAGAGGAACAGGGCAGGAAGGGGGGCAGGAAGCGGGGGTGGAAGCGGTGGGTGGACCCAGCCACTTGGTTCAAGATGAACAAGTGGCTGGGCCCAGTGGCGGACAGAGTAGGGCTTCACAGTCCGGGAAACAGAGGGCATCGTCCATCACAGGGGAAGGCCAAGGCGACTAGGGAGGCGAGGTTTTCGATGGAGGAGAAGGAGGCCCTCATTGAGGCCTATATGGCCAGGTATAGGAGGCTGCAGCACCAGAAGACTACCCCGACTGACAAGAGGAGGCTCTGGAATGAGATAAGAAATGCAGTCAATGCAGTGGGTGGCCGGAACAGAGATCTTGATTCGATAAAACATCGCTACCGGGACTGTAAGATGGATCTCAAGAAAAAGTTAAGCCTGGAGGCCCGACATGCCGCAGGAACCGGTGGCGGACCTGCCCTGGAAATAGAGTACTGCCAATGGGAGGAAATGTTGCGGCCCAGCATCTCCGAGGTGGAAATAGTCGGTATCGGAGGAATTGATACCGGGAACCTGCCACTCTCATCTGACGGTAAGCTCATTGAACAATAAATTCACATACGAATGTATTTCAAGGGACACTATATGCAAACCTTTACTTTCATGATTGAGGTAGCGAATACAATTTGACAAAACATTCAAATGTACTTATATTACCTAATTTGAATCATTCTTGAGATATATTTTAATTAAGAAATAGCCATGCACACGGTGAAACAATCACAGGAGGCAGCTATATTCAGCTAACAATCAGCATCTTATAAGCATATTTAGATATGCTTTTCAGCAAAGAATATCCAGAGAATGAAGCTAATTAGATAAGAAAAGTACATTAGAAAGTTGATAATAAATGTATGCTTCTAAATCATGAAAGATAAAACATTGGGTTTCATGTCCCTTTAAGGATCAGATTAATGCTATAACGTTGTTTACACGCATTCAATTACTTTGCGGTTACATCAGTATCTAGGCTATAGGTTAGGTGTGCATTTAAACAGACTGAAAACAAACGCGAAAACATTCAGATTGACCAGAGATATCACAAACACGGTTTTGAAAAAGCGGAATTCGTATTGATTGATTCGTATTGATTTCAAAGTGGATTAATGATTCTGCATTTGTAATTGTATCGTAAGCTAAGTCATTTAAAGCTTGATTTGCAAATATGCTAATATATACCTTTTTTTTTTTTTTTTTTTTTTTAATATACAGAGTCTGGGGAGGAGGCAGCACAAGAAACACAGCCTCATCTATCTCCCCGGGATGAGAGTGGTGGGGAGGAATTTCCACTTTGGAGGGAAGAGGCCCCCCGTGACGAAGAGTGCATGGAAGCTGATGAAGAGGCCCCGGAAGCAGAGGAGGAGCCCGCGGAACCAGAGGACCCTCAAGGACCCGCACACCGCCGTGCACGGGCACCCCGCCATGCACGGGTACCCCGCCAAGCACAACAAGAGGAAATAGCGGAGGTGCGGGTTCTACTGGACTACATAGACCAGATGCGTAACTCCCGGATACAAAATATCGAAGGCCGCACTCGAATTCTTGATGGACAAAATCAAATAATTGAAGGACAAAACCAAATAATAAACATACTCAATAGAATCGAACAAGGCCAAAACAGAATCTTTAATCTGCACCAAGAGATGTTCAATTTTTTCCGGGAGGCGCATGCTGGTCTACCTCCTGGTCCGCCTCCTGCTGCTGGGCCTCCTGCTGCTGGGCCTCTTGCTGCTGGGCCTCCTGCTGCTGGGCCATCTCCTCCTGCCGGCCCATCTACTCCTGCCGGCCCATCTATTCCTGCCGGCCCATCTACTCCTGCCGGGCCATCTACTCCTGCCGGGCCATCTACTCCTCTTCAGCCATCTCATCCTCTTCAGCCATCTCCTCCTCTTCAGCCAGCTTCTCCTCCTCAGCCATCTTCTCCTCCTCAGCCATCTTCTCCTCCTCAGCCATCTTCTCCTCCTCACCTTGGTGGTCCCAGTACTCTTCCTTCCACTCTTCCCACAACATCTCCAAGGAGAACTCTTCGGAGTCGGCAGTTGCCCCTCCCAGAGCCTCAGCCCCGTGGGAAGAGGCTAAGGAAGAGGAAGTATTTATTTTCATCTTTAATGTTTTTTTTATTTAATGTGTAATGGATAGGTATGTGATGCTGTGGTTTTCATACACTTGTGGACCACACTCTGTATATAATCTACTTCTATTGGACCGGGTCCATGGAGGAAGATTGTTTGCAGAGTGTGGGTTATAAGTGTGTGAAAACCACATCATCACATACCTATCCTTGTTCATGATATTGATTGGTTTCTGTGATGTGATGTCCAAACTGTTTCCCGAATCGCAAACAAAATTACCATTACAATTATCCATGATGGCATATTACTGTTTGAATGCCAATAACACAGCTTAAAGGGACAGTCAGAAAATTATTGATTACAAAGAAAACACTGTATTACGCATTATTAAGTTGGAAACAACAAAACATGGAGAAATACGTGTGACTTATGTGCTTAACCTTGTATCTATGACTAGGAAAAATGACCACTTATTTGTTGTTCTGACATAACAACATTTTAGATATCAATGATCAATACATGGTAAATAATATGCTGTATGAGCACAAGGTTTTACATATACAAATGCTATCCAAATGCCCTCTAGTGGTCAAATTGTATAATGATTACATGCACTCTTCAAGCTCGAAGAAATGAGCACACGAACCTCATAGGTTTAGCTAGCAAATTTAAATAAACAAAGACAAATGATTAATTGGTGAGAAACCTTTGATATCATTGATATAACAAAATTGACTTTTAGAATAATGCAAAACATTATTTGTTTTCTAAACTGTCCCTTTAACAAAATTACATATGCTAACACATATTTGAAGCTTGTTGGTATATCTACATGTACTTGGTAAAAAATTAAATATTGAAATCAGATTTATATTGACGTGTTAAATAAAGTATATTTTCTTAAAGAGACATTATTGTGGTAATTTTTTTTTAGAAAGACATTTGTTTGAACAATGAATATGGTTTAAAGTCCTTTTAGGAGTGGGGGGTGAAAATATGCTAACAATAATATATTTGAAGATTAAACAATGTGGAACTCATACATGATACAAAAATCAACATTTGCATTAAAGGGACAGTATACTATATTTTTAACAGAACTGTATGTAATAGACACTACTACAAAAAACAAGATTAACATATACTGATATCAATATTACAAAGCTTCAAACACTTTCAAAGGAAATCGGGTTAGCTCTATTGAAAATATAGATGAACCCCCATTACAACCGTAAAACAAGACAATACCCCATCATTAACATATGAAAAGACCCTTTACACAAACAGGAGAAAGCTGGAGATGGTACTCACATGAAACTCAGAGGCTGGGCGAGGAGTCTGAAAATTAATTACATTTTCTTTGAACAGAAGCAAAATGAAACGTGTATTTGTTAAACAATGGACTATCTAACTAGAGACAAAATAAAAAGTTTTGATTTATAATGTGAGTGTCTAATGAACCTTTAATAAAATATACAACGAAATTACATTTAGAAGAAGTCGGCATCATATATTTAGTATATGATAAAGCTAAATGCATAGATTACTTTATTCTAACACAATAGCGCATATTTATTAATTAGATATCTTTAACATTAAAAACAACAGTCATTTTTATGAAAAAGGAACATATTGTTGACAAACATATTAAACAACATGGACTATAGAGTTTTGCACTTGCCTCGAAATATCATATGCATGAAAACATTTTGCTTTTGTTCGTTTATTCAACCAGACATCCAGCAAAAGAGAATGTGGTGGTCTTTATCAGCTACGGGTCAACAATGTAACATGATGCAAATAATACATATTCGCAAGGTTTTTAAAATTGGCTGCAGTCACAAACGTGTTTAACGTGCACAAACAAATATTGCGGGACTACGTAATCCAATCAGACGTTTTTTTACCTTTGCATGTGACGTCTTAACATGGCGCTTCCTTGATCACGTAAGAACGCCATCCAATAAAAGGCACATTCTTGATCACGTAAGAACGCCCCAAAAAAAAGGCGCATCCTTGATCGCGTCAAAACGCCATCCAATAAAAGGCACATTCTTGATCACGTAAGAACATCAGTCAATACAAGGAATCATTGGACAGCCTGGCAGGTGACGTTTTAAGCAACATGGCGCATCCGAGATAGCTGAAAAACCGCAGCCAATACAAGGACTCAGTTGACAGCTTGGCATATCACTAAGAAACGTATTTATATTTTAGGAACTAGTATGTGTCTAGATTGCGAATGTCACCAAATCATGAATCATCTTTTCGGACTTGACTGCCCCTTGAACTATAGCTATGGTGTATATCTTTAACATTTAAAAGTTACACATGAGAAAAACATATGCCATTGATGTTTTAAGATATGTTTTGATTGTTTTGGAATAACAATAATGATACATGGATTGATTAAACGTGTCATTTATTCAAGTTTAAATATGGTCAGCCTACCTATAGCCATATATGGGAGTAGAATTATTTTGTTAACATATTTTAAAAAAAATATTCATCATCTAAAATATTTGCATTACACACAGAGATTTATTTGGTTACACTTTTACAATAAGATAGAATAGAAAATGAAATACATGTGCTGTCAACATTACAATAAGATTGTTTATTAATAAGATTATATGTCCTTGTTCATGTAAAAAGGACAAAAACGCTTTAGAAATGGAAATACATTCATTAACAATTGTGCTCACCATTCCTTAAAGGGACATTATTTTGTTTTTAAAAAGAGGATACACATAGACAATACTATTTCAAAAAAATGAACACTTTACAGGGATTATATAATTGTATCAATCCTCAGATCATTTGTTAAAGGTGCATCAATTCATGCAGAGTTTCTAAATACACACATGGATGTGAAAATTGAAATATACATATATACACAAATAACAATCTATATATACATATATAAAACAATTACTATGCTAATCATAATCATGCAATGATAAAGCTAAGAGAAAAATATATAAAGACAAATAATAAGATTACATTGGAGATGTTAATCTTAAAGTCATTTACAATTGTCTTACATATATGATTTTTAAAAAAAAAAATATTTTTGGTAGGTCCCTTTAAGGATCAACAAGATAAACTAGAGCTTTAAAAAAATAACATGAAGAATGAGGACAAAGAATCGTGCAATTACATGTCTTTTATTAGTATGTAAGAAAACATCAACAACGTTTAGAAATAATCTTGTAAAAATAAGGAATATTTGAGCCATATGACAAGGTAACAGAGTGCATCACAGTCCATGAAGAGAGTTACCAAGGGCCACCATAGCCCCATTGGAGACATATGACAAGGTAAAAGAGTGCATCACAGTCCATGAAGAGAGTTACCAAGGGCCACCATAGCCCCATTGGAGACATATGACAAGGTAACACAGTGCATCACAGTCCATGAAGAGAGTTGCCAAGGGCCACCATAGCCCCATTGGAGACATATGACAAGGTAACACAGTGCATCACAGTCCATGAAGAGAGTTGCCAAGGGCCACCATAGCCCCATTGGAGACATATGACAAGGTAACACAGTGCATCACAGTCCATGAAGAGAGTTGCCAAGGGCCACCATAGCCCCATTGGAGACATATGACAAGGTAACACAGTGCATCACAGTCCATGAAGAGAGTTGCCAAGGGCCACCATAGCCCCATTGGAGACATATGACAAGGTAAAAGAGTGCATCACAGTCCATGAAGAGAGTTACCAAGGGCCACCATAGCCCCATTGGAGACATATGACAAGGTAACACAGTGCATCACAGTCCATGAAGAGAGTTGCCAAGGGCCACCATAGCCCCATTGGAGACATATGACAAGGTAAAAGAGTGCATCACAGTCCATGAAGAGAGTTGCCAAGGGCCACCATAGCCCCATTGGAGACATATGACAAGGTAACACAGTGCATCACAGTCCATGAAGAGAGTTGCCAAGGGCCACCATAGCCCCATTGGAGACATATGACAAGGTAACACAGTTCATCACAGTCCATGAAGAGAGTTGCCAAGGGCCACCATAGCCCCATTGGAGACATATGACAAGGTAAAAGAGTGCATCACAGTCCATGAAGAGAGTTGCCAAGGGCCACCATAGCCCCATTGGAGACATATGACAAGGTAAAAGAGTGCATCACAGTCCATGAAGAGAGTTGCCAAGGGCCACCATAGCCCCATTGGAGACATATGACAAGGTAAAAGAGTGCATCACAGTCCATGAAGAGAGTTACCAAGGGCCATCATAGCCCCATTGGAGACATATGACAAGGTAACACAGTGCATCACAGTCCATGAAGAGAGTTGCCAAGTGCCACCATAGCCCCATTGGAGACATATGACAAGGTAACACAGTGCATCACAGTCCATGAAGAGAGTTGCCAAGGGCCACCATAGCCCCATTGGAGACATATGACAAGGTAACACAGTGCATCACATTCCATGAAGAGAGTTGCCAAGGGCCACCATAGCCCCATTGGAGACATATGACAAGGTAACACAGTGCATCACAGTCCATGAAGAGAGTTGCCAAGGGCCACCATAGCCCCATTGGAGACATATGACAAGGTAAAAGAGAGCATCACAGTCCATGAAGAGAGTTACCAAGGGCCACCATAGCTCCATTGGAGACATATGACAAGGTAACACAGTGCATCACAGTCCATGAAGAGAGTTGCCAAGGGCCACCATAGCCCCATTGGAGACATATGACAAGGTAAAAGAGTGCATCACAGTCCATGAAGAGAGTTGCCAAGGGCCACCATAGCCCCATTGGAGACATATGACAAGGTAAAAGAGTGCATCACAGTCCATGAAGAGAGTTGCCAAGGGCCACCATAGCCCCATTGGAGACATATGACAAGGTAAAAGAGTGCATCACAGTCCATGAAGAGAGTTGCCAAGGGCCACCATAGCCCCATTGGAGACATATGACAAGGTAACACAGTGCATCACAGTCCATGAAGAGAGTTGCCAAGGGCCACCATAGCCCCATTGGAGACATATGACAAGGTAAAAGAGTGCATCACAGTCCATGAAGAGAGTTGCCAAGGGCCACCATAGCCCCATTGGAGACATATGACAAGGTAAAAGAGTGCATCACAGTCCATGAAGAGAGTTGCCAAGGGCCACCATAGCCCCATTGGAGACATATGACAAGGTAAAAGAGTGCAACAGGCACAACAATAAACTTTTAAAAAGGCCAAATGGCAACAATAAAAAAAAACATCAACATGTGGACGGAGGATTCTTATCTGCCACCTTGGAGCATCTCCAGATCCTCCACTTACTGGTCATCCTCTTCATCGTCCTGTGCATGTCCAGCTCCAGATTCAGGCCTTGAACTTAATCGCATAATTTCACGCAGAGTCAAGTCCTGAACCCGGAGCTGGGCCTGCATGGTGTCGTTCATCCCTCTCAGGACAGCTTCGTTTCTCAACACGGCCTGCTCTACTCTTGCTATACCTTCTAGCATGAGCCATGCTGAGTCACAGCCTAAAATAAAGAATAAATTAAATATTAATGATAATTACACAACAGACGAAAAAAAAAGAAAAGATACATTGTCATCATAAAGACAAATCATTCTTTACATCAATTAGTTTAAATTTATTCTTTACAAATGAAATATGTTATTCAGACAGACCGAAATCATTAAAGGGACAGTTTACTCAAACATGTTGTCCCCTTTAATTGATTTTAGATGATCCACTTATACAGCTTGAGTGTATCAAATCTTGTTAAAGGATTTACATTGTACTTACATTAGCAATTTAAATATTTTAATTATACTGTGGTAGGCACACCTATCCTTAAACATTTTGGCATTGAGGACAAGCTGTGTAAACATAGCAACCTGAAGAAATTACATTCCCACTGGGTTAGACAAGAGATAATGTATAAACATTTGTACATTAATTGTTGGATCCAAGTAGTGGTGATTGGTATATGTAGTGATATCCAATTAAAGGGACACTGAACCTAAATATTTAATTGACTGATTCAGATAGAGCATGACATTACAAATATTTAAAAATTACACATATTCTTTAAATGTTTGAATTCTATAGCTAGATTTTGAATGCAAGAATGTCAGTTTTTAGGGCAGGCCATATTTGTTTATCAACTTTGTTTGTCCCTGCTGGTTGATGGATACATTCATCCAACAATAAAGAAATGATGTCCACAATTATTTTATTTTTTATAGGCATTTCTTTGTTTCAATAAAGATATCAAGAGAATGAAGAATAATTCATAAGAGTAGTAAATTATAAATTTGATTAACATTGCATGCTCTATTTGAATCACAATAGAAAATATTTACCTTCAGTGTACCTTTAAGTATCTTATAATGTTGATTTTGAATGATACTTACAGCTGTGCCTGGGAAGGACAATCCGACACCCAGGACAATGAAGGTTGAGACAGGGGGGAGGGATGGGATTGGGTTGGGGAGGGATGGGATTGGCTTGGGGAGGGATGGGATTGGCTTGGGGAGGGATGAGCTGATGCTCCGGGGTAGGCCGTACAGCTGGGGATTGGGGAGTTGGGGTCTGGGCAGCTGTACGGGCCATAATACGGGGAGAGCGGCGAAGGGGGTTGTAGGGGTGTTTTTTGGGAGGGGCAGGAAATGATAAATGGGAAGGGCCGGCAGGGGTCTGGGCATGGGCAGTGGACTGGGCATGGGCAGGGGTCTGGGCCTGGGCAGTGGTCTGGGTATGGGCAGGGGTCTGGGCATGGGCAGGCGACTGGGCATGGGCAGGGGTCTGGGCATGGGCAGGGGTCTGTGACTGGTCAGGGGACTGGGCAGGGGCGGAAACCAGATGACCAGAAGTGGCGGATCCATCTGAAAATTTAATAAATATATATTAACATCTCATACATCATGAAATCAAATCAACGCATTTCAAATTGATTATGTTTTCAATATACTTAGAAGTGTGTTTGAATTTGTAAACAATTATGAAATGAGGATATGGTATGCATATAGGCACTCAGATGAATATCAATTACTGTCTGTACAATTATAACATTATTATTGTGTTTTGGCCTGGAATATGCATGTGACATAATGATGGCATGAATTATACATTTTTTAAAAAAATAATATTTTCATGCTGCCTGATATAGAAAGGGGGCAGTAGTGTATTTGAACAGACAAATAATATTCCTTTTTAAAGTGCAAAAGCTGTAGACTTTGAATGTCTTCAATGGAATGATTTCAAATAAAGCAACATGTTGGAAACATGATAGATATATTTCACATACCATTAGACTCCAAGGCAGCCTCTTCCTCCTCCGTCACATATGTTAAATCAATCTCTGTAAAACATAACATGTTGTGTACACGTTAAGAACAGATATTATAACATATGTTACTGTTGTTCAAAGACACACATCAATGTTGCATTAAATATATACACACCCAAAGTTATGATTTACATCATTTTGATGGAGCATACAAATTACATTAGATTTGTTATTCTCAATGATTCATATTTTCGATGTATTGTTTGTATTAATTTAAAAATCATAAAAGCATAGTACATAGAACATTTAAGATTTCTCATGTGTGTATCACTTGATGACTGTTGTCAAAAATGAACATGCAAACAAACATATGCTATACATCTTCTGAATAACAAATGTGTAGACTAATAAAGTTTTAATTATTAATCTTTCAATATTAAAAGAAAATTAATATATAATCAGAAGAGAAAATTATATGTTTGTTTCAAATATTATGCTTCATCAGAATCATGCTCATAATATTGATTACCAATACACCTTCAATGACATATAAATGAGAATGGACTTACCAGGAGACCGCAAAGGCGGCTCTGTGTCACTGCTGGATTCCTGTGGGCTCACCACACCAACTCTCTCTATGAATGATATAGATATATATTAGGAAACACATTTGGGATATCACTAAATCACATCTGTATCGAATTTTAAGATTAATCAACTTGAAAATGTGAAGAATAGAGCAGTCATTAAACCAGAAAATGCTTGATTGAATCAAGGGGATTCTGTTAAAAAATGATGTATTGAACATATGTTTAATTTCAGACTATATTAGACATCAAACTCATCTCATACGATGCTATTGCATATCTAAATATACCCATTGATCAATGTTCTTAAAAGAATACACACAAACCACATTTTGAAGAACAGCTGTTGACAAATCTAAACAAACACATGTGGCACATCGAGCCATTTGTGCAATGTACAGTAATCTTGTTTAGGACACAACACATATTTATCACAATACAAAACCAAATTGATTAGTACAAATATGTAATCATGGTGCTGTTAGAGTATGCTGATATCTATAAAGTAACTCCAACAGTGAATATGTGAATTATATATCAATATTGTTTAATCCAAAGAATGTAAAGATGAATGAATCTATTGTTTATTAAAGGGACACTGACATGATTAATTTAAATCATTGATTTCTCTGTTCAAACTGTTCAAAATGATTTAACATTGACTCCTATTATAATTTGAATGTTGCTACATTTTAATCTTAAAGGCAGATAAGCAATATTGTATTCAATAAATATTGTTTGTTGAAGGTATCCACCAATCATCAATAAAAACCCAGGTTGTTCAACCAAAATTGAGATGCAGATAAACGTACATTCTTGATTTTAAAATACATTTAGCAATATAATATTTCACATATGATGATAGTATTATATTTAAATGTTTATTAATATTGCATACTCTATCTGAATGACAACATTAATAATTGTAGATCAGTATCCCTTTAATATAAAATTATATTGATTTGACAATGTTGGTGTTAATGAATTCTCTACTCCATATGTTGATGTAATGAATGAGATTGAGCATGCAATTCAAATCTAATATGTTATTTAAGGATATCCGAAGAATTATTTAATTTTCATCTATTAAAGGGACATTACATATAAATATTGAACAATGTGGATTTAGTATGTAATGTTCTGTCCATGTTTCTAAGACAAATGTCAATTAAAATGAGACATACCATACTATGACAAGCCCTGCCTTAAGGATCCAGCAGCAACATCCATATCTGTAATATATTAAATGAGGATTGCATATCATTAATACAAATCATGCCTTGTTTAAAATCTTTACATTATTAGCAAATCAATTTAAAACTATTAATCCTTTGGTAGTCCCATGAGTTAATTGTTTCCTCAATTCAATTCATGATAAATATATCCTGTACTCTTATTTTCAATCAGTTGTGTTGTTTACTGTAACTTTAATTATTTTTTGGTGTTATTTCATTCTCATCAATTGATGGGCATATGTTATAATTTATTTGGATTCTTCTTTTTTTATTATGTATAATATTGAAAATAAGAATACTGTATTCTTCACATATATAATAATTCACATTTCATTTTGACCAACATGTATAAAGCAATGCCACTTACAGCAAAGCCATGTTAACGTGTATGCGCAATTCCATTTTCGCGATCATTGCACAATGATTCAAAGCGGAATTACGCATCCGTCATTTGACCAACATGTATAAAGCAATGCCACTTACAGCAAAGCCATGTTAACGTGTATGTGCAATTCCATTTTCGCGATCATTGCGCAATGATTCAAAGCGGAATTACGCATCCGTCATTTGACCAACAAGTATAAAGCAATGCCACTTACAGCAAAGCCATGTTAACGTGTATGCGCAATTCCATTTTCGCGATCATTGCGCAATGATTCAAAGCGGAATTACGCATCCGTCATTTGACCAACATGTATAAAGCAATGCCACTTACAGCAAAGCCATGTTAACGTGTATGCGCAATTCCATTTTCGCGATCATTGCGCAATGATTCAAAGCGGAATTACGCATCCGTCATTTGACCAACATGTATAAAGCAATGCCACTTACAGCAAAGCCATGTTAACGTGTATGCGCAATTCCATTTTCGCGATCATTGCGCAATGATTCAAAGCGGAATTACGCATCCGTCATTTGACCAACATGTATAAAGCAATGCCACTTACAGCAAAGCCATGTTAACGTGTATGCGCAATTCCATTTTCGCGATCATTGCGCAATGATTCAAAGCGGAATTACGCATCTGTCATTTGACCAAAATGTATAAAGCAATGCCACTTACAGCTAACCCATGTTAACGTGTATGCGAAATTCAATTTTCGCTCTGTGACGCATATTCTGTAGAGCGCAAGGCACATCATTCCTATTTCATGTGTCACTAATCTAAAATCAGATATCTAAACATCATATGTAGTGTATGTTGTGAGATCTGTATAGGTTTAGTATCTGACTATATACACATTTATTGATTAAAAAAAATAAAATAAGATATTATATGAAGTTGGATAATTACCTGGTTCAGATTCTCCATCTCCTCCCAGGCCACCGGACAGAGAAGCAGCTCATAAGTCACCTCATAAGGGAGTAGGTACAGTTTCCGCGGGGCCTCTCTTTTGCCACCTCTTTTACGGGCTTGTACCCAGTCCCTTATGAGGTTGACTTTTTTGGTTAACCGCAACCTCATATCTCCGAATCTCCTCATGATCTGATCCTGGGTCCTCTGGACGTCACACACCAATCTAACCGCATTGGTGATAGACTCCCAGAGGGCCTTCTTAACAGGTACACCTCCTCTTGTTCCCAAACAGCTGGGGATAAAAGTCCTTGACGGCGTGGACCAGTGCAGCGCTCTCCTCCTTGGTGAACCTGGGAGCTGACATGCCTGCTGGGTTGTCCAATAAATATATTATAATAATAATAATATAAACTGCATGCAGGCATTAGAGAACTGACAAAGATGGCAACGTGTAATGGACTTTTATATGGTGAAGTAAACATGAGATGCACCATGGGACAAGTTATCTGTACATCTGATTGGATAAAAGTTTGAAATATTGTTAGAATGTCTGTGAGACCATCCTGACTCAAGTTGTGTTTGTGTGATGAACTCTGATTGGCCGTTCCTTAATGTTTCATATCTTAGTAACTTCCTTACACATACCTCATGGTGGTGCTGTAACTTCATTTTTCATGTAGACTTATTTGTAACTCATGGGCCTGTCATGCGGATATGTGTGACGCAGATTTAATATCCGTGATCCGTTAAATATTAATGATTAAATTCTATTTAACATCTAATACTGTCACATTATTAATGTTGTAGACATTTCTCGGTTTAATAACGGTCTGTTTCTTTAATACAAATACACATTTAATATTGTATGTCTTTATTGTTCATAAAATCCATTTATTGACTTATTGTGAAGTATTGATATTGCTCTATTAAATGTATTTCATAATGCACATTGACTGTGTGCTATTGCGTGACATTAGACTCTAATGTTTAAAGATGCTAATCTGGTGTTTCAAGATGCGTTTCCCACGCAATATTTCTGAATGTTCAAATTCAGGTTATAAGGTCAGTAACTTGGATAATCTGTTTATAAATGTTAAACTACAGGTTTGTTTGTTATTAGTAAATAAACCTCGAGCTTGTATTTGTCTGAAGTGCTCATATATGTTATTGTGCAATGGCGTCTTTATTTTTAAATAGACATTACAAACAAACAATTGTATCAAATGATCTGTAGAGATAGAAGATTGTTTAGACTTTAAAATGTAAATCAATTTATCTTAGTATTTAGATATCCTCAACAGAAGAAATTTAAATGCACATGGTTGAGACAATCACATAAGGCATCTATGTGCATCCACCAATCTTCATCTACTGAGCCTATCTCAATATGCTTTTCAAGCAAAGTATGTCAAGATAGGAAGAGAAGTAAATACACTCTTTAAATCTCTTAAAGGGACACTGTCCAAACAAATTTAGCGTTGGTGATTCAGATTGAGCATGAAATGTTAATCGACGTTATAATTTAATCCGATTCTCAAATGTTAACAATAATCTTGTTATCTTTCTTTGCAAATCAATAATGATATTTGAGATTACGGACAATTGTTTCAAAAAACCTGGGTTGTCCTTGATGATTGTTGGATAAATTAATCCACCACAAAAAAACAAGTTCAGTCCAGAGTACTGAAGCAAATAAATTATCTATTTAATGCCTTATTTTTAAAGTAATGATAGCAACATCACAAGGAGCATTCATAATATGAGACAATTTTTAAAGTTGCTTAAAATAGAATACTCATTCAGAATGTATAAATCATTAATTTTTTAACTGTCTCCCTTTAAGTATATTTTTAGTTCATGTCCCTTTAAATAAACATTTCACAATAATGCTTGAAATATCAGAAACCTAGGCACCTTCCTTTTGATAAATTAGTATAACATATGAGTATATAAAATTTAGATTAACTTCTGGATTGTTTTACACACTGACTGAAATATATATTGTAAAGGAGGTATTTCGGAGTCTTCAGCTTAGAGGGACATTAAGCTATATGTTATGTATGCATTTTGGATAAGATTATAATATTTGAACAACTTAATATGTTTTGGTATTCAATCATTAGATTGTAATTATATATATTTTTGGATTAAATACATATCTACATAGGCTATTTTGATGCTGATTGTTGGTTGCACATAGATACCTTATGTAATTGACTAAGATATGTGCATTGATGTTTTTTTTACAAAGTATATTTAAAGACTGAATGTAATTCTATAGTACTTTCTAAATATGTTTAAATTCTTTTATGAATTATTTAAAAATCAATACACAATATACTTTGTGAATGTCCCTTTAAGGACCAAAACATTTGTAATGTTGATTTAACATTGTCAAAATAAACTAAAGGGGAATGAAAATTATATATAAATATGTGATGTCTAACCCAAGAGGTAATATTTTAAAAACTACATAATATTATTAACTATAGTTAAATGACTCCACTAGAAAATCAAATCGATTAACCTGCCATCCAATAACTAGCTTGTGAAAAATATAAAGTTAAATGACCTACCATTTATAAATGTAAAAATTAAAATAATTTAGAAAATAATGTTTTGAGATACCTAAGGAAGATACAAGATCTTATAAAATTAATTTTACATTCAACAACACTGTCACTTTAATGTAATTGAACCACTTCCCCTTCTTAAAAGTGAAAAAAAATAATTTTTGAGAAATTGAATACATATCCGAAATTATTTTAACATCTAAGAATTTCAAAAGAAAAGCATCGATGGATCTCACTCCCCAATGAATGTTAAAGAAGATAGTTTAATGTAATATTCTCGGAATCAGTGGATTTTCCACAATTAATGCATTATTTGATCTTATGCATGTGCTTGTCAAATAGACAACTACCAGTCATGGGAGTCAAATTGTTTTTTATTGACAGATTATATGGATATTTATTATAATCTGTTCCAAAGAGTGTATTTAATACTAAAATGTTTATTATTACCATTTTAAAATTTAATAGTTTCTGAACCAAAAAGAAAAAAATATTCCTGGAAGTCATCAGATGCCAATCTGAAATGTAAAAATTTTTTTTACAAAAGTTAATACACACGTAGTCAAAGATTCATAAAATACATTTACAATCATCTTGTGTCTATGCTCTAACTTTGTTCAACATTTTTTAAAGATATTTATTAATTATATTTAAAAAAAAAAAAAAAAAAGAAACCATTATATTGTGTAATAAAATAAAAATAAAAAAATCAGATTTTCTAATTATACATAAAAATGTATATCACATTTCAATAATATATATGTTGAACATAAATGTCATATTTCATGTCCATTCAAATACCTCTATATCAACTATAATATGTATTCCTTTTTATGATTGTGATCCCTAAATATCTTATGATGAAATATGTATGACTAATGTATGTAAGCTACCAATAATCAACATTCTTCCTGTGATTCTTAACTAGCATGCATTGGTACACCAACCTGGATAATGCATGGTCTTTGAAAGTCAATTCAGGGGTAAACAGTTGATCTTCAATTGGTGTCTTATTCATCATTTCAAAAATAGAGGACTGAAATCCCATCTAAAAATTAGAAATTCATCTAAGTGTCTGATTGTGATCCCTAAATATCTAATTAAGAACTAAATATGACTAATGTATGTAAGCTACTAATATTCAACATTCTTCCTGTGATTCTTAACTAGCATGCATTGGTACACCAACCTGGATAATGCATGGTCTTTGAAAGTCAATTCAGGGGTAAAAAGTTGATCTTCAATAGGTGTCTTATTCATCATTTCAAAAATAGAGGACTGTGAAATACCATCTAAAAATTTGAAAATCATCTAAGTGTCTCCAATAGGATGCCTCAACAGCCTTATTCTATTAAATAGTTGGCACTTACCATGTGAACATGTCTTTGTATGCTTTTCAAGGTCAGCAGATTTGAAAGATAATGCCAGACATGATCCCATTGGTATACTTCAATTTCAATCTTGGCTTTTTCCACTGTCAGTCTGGGCAATCTTCACTGTCAGGCTTCTAATTCTTCCCTTTCAGTCTTTAGATTAAGTCAGCTCCCTAATGGCATAAAAGGTTTATTCAAAATTACTACAAGTGTGTGAATCATTTCTCTAGCCCTCTCCCACCCACCATTTCATAAGAAATTTCTGTCACTAGCTTACTGTGTAGCATCTTGTGTTATGTTCTATCAAGTGTGAAGATGAGTCATATTGAGCAGAACAAACCTCTAATGTGTGACATTGAACCATAGTCATGCTAGAGGATCCCTTTCTGAGTATTTTCATTTTAAGTAATGTGTAAACTAAATACTAGTTTAGAAAATGTATGCCATATGATGTATTTGTGTACAATTCATGCCAGCAACAGTCCAGACATTTATACTTACCAGCTGATGTCCTCTTTAAAAACCAGGTGGCAAAGACTCGCTACAGGACCCAATGGCCAGAGCATCACCTATATTAATAAATGAAACACATTTTTAGCATTTGATGAACAATCCTAACATGTTTGCACAATTCTCTACTTGTCATTTCCCTATAGTTCACATCTATTGATAATACTCCAGTCTAACTTCTATTCTTTACCGTCTAAAGTTGCGGTTGATGATGTCTGCTCTGACATTGAGCCCCTCGTCCCGGAATGGCCCCTCTAGAACAGGATCATCCTCATCTCTGAGGAGGTTTCTGTCCGGCCGGACGGCCTGCAGCATCCCAGCCCGCTGTGCAATATTATGCAGGACGCTACAGGCTACAACGATCTTAGCCACCTTCTTTGGGTTGTACTGGAGGGCTCCTCCCGACCTGTCCAGGCACCTGAACCTCATCTTCAGGAGCCCGAACATCTGTTCAACCACCGCCCTGGTTCTCTTATGAGCCCTATTGTAGCGCTCCTCAGACACATCAGTCGGGCTACGCAAGGGGGTAATGAGCCAAGGCCGGCTCATGTACCCAGAATCACCTATAAATTATGAACAGAACATAATTCCAACAGAATCCTCAAAATAGTATTTGTAGTACAATAAAAAGTTTTGTACACGATAATCCATTAACAAATGTTTATTTTAACTTTAAAATATCTAGTTCAATATTATTCTCTATCTTCCCATTTCAGCTAAGACATGCTACATATGCGTATTTCTCCTAAATCAAGCCTTGTGTAAAATGCTAACTACATGGTTACATTACATTCTCTATCTGAGCATTTAAGGTAAGACATGCTACATATCTGCATTGAACTAAAAGACATTTGCGGAAAGAGACAATGACATGGTTAAATTGCATTAGCTAATATCTTCCCATTTCAGCTAAGACATGCTACATATGCGTATTTCTCCTAAATCAAGCCTTGTGTAAAATGCTAACTACATGGTTACATTACATTCTCTATCTGAGCATTTAAGGTAAGACATGCTACATATCTGCATTGAACTAAAAGACATTTGCGGAAAGAGACAATGACATGGTTAAATTGCATTAGCTAATATCTTCCCATTTCAGCTAAGACATGCTACATATGCGTATTTCTCCTAAATCAAGCCTTGTGTAAAATGCTAACTACATGGTTACATTACATTCTCTATCTGAGCATTTAAGGTAAGACATGCTACATATCTGCATTGAACTAAAAGTAGACATTAGCGGGGGGAAAATATATGGTTAAATTGCATCCTATAGCTGAACATTACGCTAACATTTTAAAACTACAGTGGCAATTGTCAAAATAATTAACCATGTTGTGCACAAATACTCACCAACGAGATAACCAGGGGGCATTTGTCTTTCCTCAAACTGTCTCCACAGGGACGACAGAGAGAGGATGCGGGCATCATGACAAGCACCTCCAAAATTCGCACACACATGCATAATCCTCATCTGTGCGTCACAAACATACTGCACGTTGAGGCTATGAAAATGTTTGCGATTTCTGAAGGGCGAGTCATCAATTGGAGCACGCAGCGCAATGTGGGTACAATCTATGGCTCCCAAGACATTGGGCATTTGAGCAATATCAAAGAATTCCCGCTTCAGGCGCCTCCAATCACCATCATTCTGTGGGAATCCTATGTATTGCTTACTGATACGTACCATGGCGTCCAGAAAGTTATCAAACACCCCAGAGAATGTACCTTGAGCCAGGCCATGCATGTACAGTTCTCCGGATTGAAAACTCCCGGAGGCCAGGACGTATAGACAGCTTAGCATCTTACTCATGGCGGGAACAGCAGTCCTTATTCTTATACGTGGCTCCAAATGAGGTTTAAGAAGATCGTAAAGGCCAATGAGCTGTTCGTGATCGAGCCGACACTTATCAAAAACCTCAAAGTCGCTCATGTTTTCCAAGGTGGGTCTCACCCTGTAGACAGGAGGACCTCGAACCAGACGACCCCTTCGTCTCAGTCTGAGCCGCTGAGGCTGCCTGATTCGACCAACAGCTAGTTCGCCAATAGCAGCACCAGCAGAGTCTACCATGTCATCGTCATCCATCTTTCAAAAGAGCGTAACAAGGTAAGCACTTGATCTGATCTGGATCACAAGTGATGCATTGGCCATGTTGTTTGGGGGATTTATAGTACAATTAGTCCAATGGTAGTGAGTTTGTAATGATTGCTGATTGTATTCACCTGTTTGTATGTGAGCGGCGCGAATGCTTTCACAGTGGGCGTTTATTTGTTGTTTGCTGAAATGTTATTTTCAAACAATGATTCTCAATGTGAAAGTGTCAAATATCACACATACAGTGCATGTTTGTAATGTTTGTTCATATGCGTAATCAATATTTCTTAAACGCGATCTTATAGTAACAAACACACGTCCAGGCTAACGTGAATGAAAGTGCATAGTTGTGTATAATGTGCATCGAATGTGATCGATCAATGTTGCTGCAATATTGTTTGTAAACGATAAAGTAACAGCTGCCATCTGTAGTATTGTATATATAAGTGATTGCCGAGCTGTCAATATTGTATGCGTCCCTTTAAAATCGCAATAATAATTCCGAACTTCCCGTCTGCCATCTGTAGTATTGTATATATAAGTGATTGCCGAGCAGTCAATATTGTATGCGTCCCTTTAAAATCGCAATAATAATTCCGAACTTCCCGTCTGCCATCTGTAGTATTGTATATATAAGTGATTGCCGAGCTGTCAATATTGTATGCGTCCCTTTAAAATCGCAATAATAATTCCGAAATTCCCGTCTGCCATCTGTAGTATTGTATATATAAGTGATTGCCGAGCTGTCAATATTGTATGCGTCCCTTTAAAATCGCAATAATAATTCCGAACTTCCCGTCTGCCATCTGTAGTATTGTATATATAAGTGATTGCCGAGATGTCAATATTGTATGCGTCCCTTTCAAATCGCACTAATGCTGAATAACTTCCGGCTGTCATCTGTAGTATTGTATATATAAGTGATTGCCGAGCTGTCAATATTGTATGCGTCCCTTTAAAATCGCACTAATACTGAATAACTTCCGGCTGTCATCTGTAGTATTATATATATAAGTGATTGCCGAGCTGTCAATATTGTATGCGTCCCTTTCAAATCGCAGTAATACTGAATAACTTCCGGCTCTCATCTGTAGTATTGTATATATAAGTGATTGCCGCGATGTCAATATTGTATGCGTCCCATTCAAATGGCACTAATACTGAAGAACTTCCGGCTATCATCTGTAGTATTATATATATAAGTGATTTGCGATCTGACAATATTTATTAATTGTCCCATTGAAATGCTGTTCCAAACTGTTGTTTACGTATATGTTGTATTGTAGTATTGAGTGTTAAAGTTCCAAAAGGGGCGGTACAGTCGTGAATCTGTGATGTGTATGGTTGAATCTTCTAATGACGTCATGATATTATTAACCTGCCTATGTAGTTCTGAAATCCTCATTGTGTTGTTGTATTGTGCTACATTGTTATTGTGTGCTGAATAAAATATAAATGTGTGCTTTGTGGTTGCGTGATGGGTGATGCGTGTTATGTACATGTACGTATATATTGTGATTGTGTCCCACATATGCTGACTTCTATATAGCGGTCTGGCATTGTTGTTCCTTCCCATAAAGTGACATCTGTAATCTGGTGTAATGATGTTCTTATTGTACGTAATTCCTAATGGTTTCTGGTGATGGAATCATGATGTTAAAAGTACAGTAAAATCCATATGTTGTGTTTTGTGATTCCTTGAGAGAATGTAATGTGTTTTTCCCCCATCATTTGAATGCACATGTATGAGTGAATGTTAAAAGTAATGTATGTGCATCCATGAGTGATCATGTGTTAAGCCTATGTAGATATGCTGTTGCTGCAAGCATATGAGTTGAATAACTGAAATGCAATAATAAAGGTAAATGAGAATTGTTTCCCATTGTGTAGTGTTTGTGAATCCTGAAAAGTTGACATTATTTTTGTGTCCGTTTAAATGTAATATTTTTAAAACAAAAATGTTGTTACTAGTGATGTTGATTTGTAGTTGATGTAATATAAAAGTCTGAAATAATTTAATGGTGTTGTGAATATTCAAACAGTAAAATCCATAAATCCACCATAGGGAAATAGTAATTTATTGATCTATTTATCATAGCTGGGTCTGAAATCATGTCTTTTCTAGCGTTGGTATTTGGAGTTTTTCTGTCTACGCTATTTGCGTGCGTTAGGGAAATGAGGGTTTTGCGTGCACGAGCACGTCTTCCCAATAGAAGTCAATGGAGGCTCTAAAATTTGTTCTTGTTTTTTTTCTAAGACTGGTTTTCCTCGTAAAGTGAATGACGTCATGAGCTTGTGTGAAAAAGTAACTAAATCGTGTTCTTTTTGTAATAAATAAATATTTTTGGTATGTCATGTGGTGTATATTGTTTGTATGCATCGATGAGTGTATGTTTGTGATAATGTTATTAGTTAGATGTAGGTATATGAGGGTCTTTTCCCGTGTGTCAATGTAAGTCAATGGGAAAATGGATTTGTGTTGTTTTTTTTCTAACACCCGAGATCTCGCAACTTTAATCCTTTGTATTTTGATGAAAAATTATTAAATATGAAAAATAAACATAGTGTAGTGTTTGTATGACTGTAAGTGTAGTTTGTGTAATATTTGTTTTTTGATTCGTGGATCTTTTTTTTGTCGGTATATGTTTACTACTGGGTCTGAGGTGTCGGTAGAAATGTGAGCGTTAGGTGTTTTTTGAGTGTCGGTAACTGAACTCTAAATACCGGAGTCCGTAAGAAACCCGCGTTAGGAGCCTCTAACGCTGGTTTTCACGGCTAACGCCGAACTCCAAATCTAGGCCTAACTAATCCAGATATATATTTATGTTTTCTTGACCATGCAAGGCATACATTATATGAAATCTGGCTTATTATTTAGCTAAAAAGGGGTTTACAATGTACAAATTGTAGCTATGGGATTAAATATTTCTATATTATATTAATAGATAGAATTGACTAAGTTTCTAGTTTAAAATATTGCATAAATACACATATAGATGAGAAACTGATAAATAATCCAATGTAATAAGACTCTTAAAATTACTGTTGGTTTCAAAATACACAATTATTTATTAGATCAGCTATAAAACATAAAATGACACAATATTCAATGCATAGGCCTAAAGACAATAACAATTAACATTTACTTAGACAAATATACATTTACACAAACATACATGACATAGGTACCTTGGGATTATCTTGTGGACAAATTATTTCAGCTAGCTCTCTTTGTGTCCTCTCTCCTTCCCTTCTGACTCCTGACTCTTGACTACCTCTAATGGCTAAATCTTGTTCTATATATTCAGAATTGTCCCATCTGTTAGTATTGCTTTGATGCAATTGGTTAATTTGTTTCCCGCTTCACCATATTTGGAAAACTGGATGCCATTGGTCCTAGCTGTTTACATGTAAATAGGGCTATTGTAGGGGGTGGATGGCTATAGATCATATGGCTTGGACAGCTTGTTCTGATTGTAAGTTAAGATGTTCTTTTGTCCATGATAACCTGTTATCTACCATCCATACCCCAACAGGTACATGAAAGACTCCTATTTACATGTAAACATTTGGTGACTTATTGAATGGGAGTAAACCTGAGAAAATAACTCTCCTGTTTACCATATCCTGATGCTCTTTGAGATAGACAGGGCATGGTAAACAAAAAGGCTTGTATTGCTTTTGTTCTTGAGACAGGGCAGTAAACAAAAGACTTCATAGCTTTTGTAACTGAAATAGAGCATAGAAAGGTAGACAGCTTCTATATTTCTCATGGCTAATTAATATGACTAAAATATTATACAAATACATAAATATGCTCATGCATACAATATATACATTGAAATGGAACTATAACATAAGCACATTGCCAAACTGTAACACTCTTTAATAGAAAAGCTACATTTACAAATATTTCTCACATCGAGATTGTGAAAGCATAACAGATCCCATGGAATTGCACTGGTGCTTTATCTAGACGACATCTTAGTTCAGGCGTCATCTATTCATACAGAGATGTTGTTGTCTTTTCTACATACCCACGGGTGGAAAGTGAATCTGGAAAAGAGTTCTCTAGTTCCTTCTACAAGAGTGTGTTTTCTAGGAACTATCATAGATTCCTTTTCCATGAAGATTTTCCTGATGGATGTCAGAAAATCCAAACTTCTTGCTGCTTGCCTTTCTCTCCAGTCTGCCTTTCGTCCAACAGTGGCTCAATGCATGGAGGTGATTGGTCTGATGGTGACTTCCATGGACATCATTCCTTTTGCTCGGTTCCATCTGCGGCCGCTGCAGCTTTGCATGCTCCGTCAATGGAACGGAGACCATTCAGATTTATTGCAGAGGATAAATCTGGATCCCCTAACAAGAGAATCTCTCTCGTAGTGGATTTCACAGGAACATCTATCTCGGGGCACTTGCTTCCTGAAACCTTCCTGGGTGATTGTAACTATGGACGCCAGCCTATCAGGCTGGGGAGCTGTGTGTGGTTCTCTGAGTGCTCAGCCTGTGGTTTTGTGAAGAGTCTTCTTTTCCCATAAACATCTTGGAGTTGAGGGCAATCTCCAATTCCTTGACAGCGTGGCCTCAATTATCTTTATTCCGTTTTTTCAGATTCCAGTCGGACAACATCACCTCAGTGGCTTACATCAATCACCAGGGAGGAACTCGGAGTTCCTTGGCCATGAAAGAGGTGACTCGCATTCTTCAGTGGGCGGAAGCTCACAATTGTCTCCTATCTGCCATTCACATTCCAAGAGTGGAAAATTGTAAAGCAGATTTCTTAAACAGACAGACTTTTCATCCCAGGGAGTGGGCTCTACAACCAGAAGTGTTCTCTCAGATATCCCTCAGGTGGGGGGTTCCGGAGTTGGATCTGATGGCGTCCCGCCAAAATGCCAAGGTTTCAAAGTACGGTTCAAGGTCAAGAGATCGTCAGGCCATTCTGATAGATGCTCTAGCGTTTCCTTAGGTTTTCTCTCTAGCATACCTGTTTCCTCCATTTGCTCTCCTTCCACAAGTCATTGTTCGTATAAAATAGGAGATAGCATCAGTAATCCTAATAGCTCCTGCATGGATTCCTCCTTGGAGGTTACCTCTGAGGAAGGACCTTCTAATTCAGGGTCCTTTCCTTGATCCAAATCTGGATTCTTTTACGCTGACTGCTTGGAGATTGAACGCTTAGTTCTGTCTAGACATGGTTTTTCTGAAGCTGTCATTGATACTATGCTTCATGCTCGTAAAACTGTTACTCGCAAGATTTACCATAAGGTATGGCGTAAATATCTTTATAGGTGCAAATCTAAGGGTTTCTCTGTATTTTATCTTTTCTTCAGGATGGCCTGGAGAAAGGTTTGTCAGTCAGTACTCTGAAGGGTCAGATTTCCGCATTATCTATCCTTTTGCACAAACGTCTGGCAGACTAACCAGATATTCAAGCTTTTGTACAGGCCCTGGTCAGAATCAGGCCTGTGTTTAAACCTGTTGCTCTTCCTTGGAGCCTTAATCTTGTTTTTAAAGTTTTGCAGCAGTCTCCGTTTGAGCCAATGCATGTTGTTGATATAAAATTGTTATCTTGGAAGGTTTTGTTTCTCCTTGCTATTTCTTCCGCTCACAGAGTTTCTGAGCTTTCAGCTCTGCATTGTGATTCCCCATACCTTATCTTTAATGCAGATAAGGCTGTCCTTCATACTAAATTGAGGTTTCTCCCTAAGGTGGTGTCAGATCGAAACAATAATCGGGAAATCGTTGTTCCTTCTTTTTGTCCTAATCCTTCTTCTCATAAGGAACTTCTTTTGCATAAGTTGGATGTTATGCGCATTCTAAATTTTTACTTATAAGCTACTAAAGATTTTCGGCAGTCTTCTGCCCTGTTTGTTGTTTTCTCTGGAAAATGTAAGGGTCAGAAGGCGACTTCTACTACTCTTTCTCTCTGGTTGAGAAGTTTGATTCGTTTAGCTCATGAGACTGCTGGACAACAGCCTCCTAAGAGAATTATGGCTCATTCCACTAGGGCTGTCTACTCTTCTTGGGCTTTCAAAAATGAAGCTTCTGTGGAACATATTTGCAAGGCAGCTACATGGTCCTCTTTGCATTCTTTTTCCAAATTCTACAAATTTGATACTTTTTCCTCAGCTGAGGCTTCTTTTGGGAGAAAGGTTCTTCAAGTGGTGGTGCTTTCTGTTTAGGTCCTCCTGCCTTTTTCTCCCTCCCTGTTCATTCCGTGTCCTCTGGCTTAGGTATTGGTTCCCACTAGTAATTGGAATAACGTTGTGGACTCTCCATGTAATAGGAAAGAAAAAAAAAATTATGCTTACCTGATAAATGTATTTCTTTCCGGACATGGAGAGTTCACAACCCTGCCCTCTTTTTGATAATTCTGTTTTTTTGAGTAAACCTCAGGCACCTTTTCAACCTTGTATTTCCTCTTTTTCCATTTTCCTTTGGCTGAATGACTGGGGATTATGGGTAAGGACATTTACACTTAACAGCTTTGCTCAGGTGTTCTTTGCCTCCTCTTGCTGGCCAGGAGGTCAATATCCCACTAGTAATTGGAATGACGTTGTGGACTCTCCATGTCCGGAAAGAAAGAAATTTATCAGGTAAGCATTAATTTAGTTTTTCATAATGTGATTACTACACGCCAGTTCTAGATTTTGCAGTTTTGATTTGTATTTTCTCGCGTTTCCTGCAGATCTCGTAAGTGGTACAGGATATTGCATATTAAATACATTTATATGTATTTTTTGTCCCGCCCACTTCCAATTGGCTATACAATAGTAATGCATTGTTGGTTTAATGAATCTTGACCATATATACAAATATATCTATGATTGCGGCCTTTAAGAGTTTATTGCACATGCGTAACATAATAGAACGATTCCATATTGTCTTGGAATACTCGCAGATTTGTCAAAAAGGACAGTTTGGGACTTTATCAAGTGCATTTAGGTGTTGAAGTAAAAAATGGTCTTGAAAACCTGGTTTTAAAATATTGAGAAAATCAGTTGTGATTGGCGAGAACGTTTCAGTTCTATGTTCAAAAATGAAAGAAAAAAAAATTCCCTTGAAACCCCCCCCAAAAAAAAAATGTCTGATATATTGTGATTGAGGCCCAATTTATTTATTTTATGACAGCGAGAGTCTGCAACCCTGTACATTTATTCTTATCTTCAGTTGGCAGCAGGTCCAGTCTTTCTTTTTCCCCCGCTTTGGTCCTTTCCTGTATTGTGGATTTCTTTCTCTAGTTTGCAAATACAAAAAAGTATCTTCAAATCTTCCTTCAAGAGAAGCTTTTGGGATTGTTTGTGCCATCTCTTTATCCTCCGTTTAGCTTCCTGGTGTATCACCAATGTGTCAAATATTAATCAATTTGTAGCAACAATCTATTGTATCTGTACAATTGTGTGAATATAGAATTAATTTATGTGTGCGTGAAAGTTATGTAAAAGTATTTTTTAGGTCGTTGTAGCTAAAATGGGGCTGTTTACAGGAAATACATGATTATGCTGCATGTTTAGATGCACATTTAATAAATGTCAGGCTAAAGGGACAGTATAGACCAATTTTCATATAACTGCATGTAATTGACAGTACTATAAAAATAATATGCATAGATACTGATCTAAAAATCCAGTATCATTGTTTTTTTAAACTTACTTAGAAGCTCCCAGTTTAGCACTAATGATAAGATTAGGCAGGGACACCCAATGAAAGGGGCTTGGAAAACAAGAAGAGCAGACACTTTGCCCCACCCCCTTCCCTGTATATGAAAAGACAGATAACATAAACAGGAGCCAGCAAGAGTCTGTAAACGCGCGTATACATCTAACACTGTGGGGCTTGGTTAGATGTCTGAAAATCAGCACAATGTTATTAAAAAGTAAGAAAACGAAACATTGTTATAAAACACTACCAGATGGGCTGTATAAACATATCATCTACAAAACATGTATGCAAAGAAAAATCTAGTGTACAATATCCCTTTAACTTCTTAAAAAATGACTTGCATTCTAATAAATATTATTATTATTATCGGTTATTTGTAGAGCGCCAACAGATTCTACAGCGCTATAAACATAGGCAGAGTACAACAAAAACATTTATAGGGATCAAATGGGTAGAGGGCCCTGTCAAGAGTCGCACTGTTGTAGTCAGCTCTTAAAGGGACACTCAAGTCAAAATTAAACTTTCATTATTCAGATAGAGCATGTAATTTTAAACAATTTTCCAAGTTACATCCATTAACAAAATGTGCAGTCTTTTTATATTTAAAGTTTTTGAGTCACCAGCTCCTACTGAGCATGTGTAGAATAAACGTGTATGCATTTGTTATTTGCTGATGGCTGTCACATGGTACGTGTATGCATTTGTGATTGGCTGATGGCTGTCACATGGTACAGGGGGAGTGGAAATAGATATAACTTTTAAAATTGTCAGAAAAAAATCCACTACTCATTTGAAGTTCAGACTAAGTGCTATTGCATTTTCTTGTTATCTTGCATTTGTTAAGTATGCAAATCTACTGCATTGACTGGTCCTTTAAGAAGGTGATTTACAAATAGCTGGACTCTTAGGCTTACATGCTAAGGGGGTTCAAGGGGATAGCAATGGAGGAGAGCAGCTGGTATTAAGAAAGGTTAGTGTAGATTGTATGCATCCCTGAACAGTTGTGTCTTTAGGGAGCACTTGAAGCTTTCAAAGCTAGGGGAGAGTCTTGTGGAGCGAGGCAGAACGTTTCACAAGATAGGAGCAAATTTGGAGAAGTCCTGTAAACGGGAGTGTGAGGAGGTAACAAGAGAGGAGGAGAGTAGGAGGTCATGAGCAGAGCGAAGGGGACAGGAGGGAGAGTATCTGGAGACAAGGTCTGAGATATAGGGGGGGACAGTGCAGTTGAGGGCTTTGTATATCAGAGTGAGAATTTTGTGTTTAATCCTAGAGGCAAGAGAAGGGATTGGCAGAGAGGTGCAGCAGATGAAGAGCGACGTGTAAGGAAGATGAGCCTGGCAGAGGCATTCATTATGTATTGTAAAGGAGCTAGGTGGCAGCTGGGGAGACCAGAGAGGACATAGTTGCAGTAATCGAGGCAGGAAAGGATGAGAGAGTAAATTAAAATCTTAGTTGTGTCTTGTTTAAGGAAATGTCTAATTTTAGAGATGATTTTAAGGTGGAAGCGGCAGGATTTAGCCAAGGACTGAATGTGAGGAGTGAAATAAGATCTGAGTCAAATGTGACCCCAAGACATCAGGGATGCGTGGTAGGGCTAATGATGAAGTTCTCAACAGTTATAGAGAGATTGGGGTGGAGATTTTGGAAGAAGGGGGAAATAAGGAACTTAGTTTTGGAGAGATTAAGCTTGAGGTAGTGAGAGGACATCCAGGAAGAGATGTGAGAAAGACAGTTAGTGACACGGGTTAGCAAGGAAGGAGATAGGTCTGGTGCAGAGAAGTAGATTTGGGTGTCGTTGGCATACAAATGATATTGGAATCCATTGGGCTTTATTAGGGAACCTAATGATGACGTGTAGATTGAGAAGAGAAGGGGACCGAGGACAGAGCCTTGCGGTACCCCGACAGAAAGTGGTGATGGGGCAGAGGAGGCCCCAGAAAAGGCTACACTAAAGGTACGGTTTGACAGGTAGGAAGAGAACTACAATAGGGCTGTGTCACAAATGCAGAAGGATTGGAGGGTTTGGAGGATAAGCAGATTGAAATGGATTTTGGATTGTGCTGTAAGTAGGTTGTTAGTAACCTTAACGATTGCTGTCTCTGTGGAGTGATGGGGATGAAATCCAGATTGTAGTGGGTAAAGGAGGGAGTTTAATGCAAGAAAACGGGATAGGTATGTGTATACTAGCTTTTCGAGAAGCTTTGAGGCAAGAGGGAGTAGGGAAATAGGGCAGTAGTTGGATGGGGAAGTTGGATCAAGAGAAGGTTTTTTGAGGATAGGTGTGGCCAGTGCATGTTTCAGAGATGAGGGAAATATACCAGTGCTGAGGGAGAGGTTGAAAATGTGTGTGAGTATAGGGGTAAGGGTAGAAGAGAGGGAGGGGAGTAGCTGTGGGGAGATAGGGTCAAGGGGACAGGTAGTGAGGTGAGAGCACAGTATAAGTACAGAAACGTCTTCCTCAGTAACAGAGGAGAAAGAGCTAAGTTTATGGAAATGTGAGTTGTGGTTGATTGCGAGCGTTTGAGGGATTGAGAGAATGGAAGTATGTTGAGAGCTGATTTCATTTCTGATTGAGTCGATTTTGTTGTTGAAGTGGCTGGCAAAGTCTTGAGCTGACAGAGAAGTTGTATTAGGAGGTGGGGGTGGGCAGAGAAGAGTATTGAAAGTGGAGAATAGACGTTTAGGTTTGAAGAAAGAGTAGAGATAAGAGTAGAGAAGTAATGTTGTTTATCGAGATTATGGGCAGAATAGTAGGTGTTCAAGATGAATTTGTAATGAAGAAAATCAGCTGAACTCCGAAATTTTCTCCAGTGCCATTCAGCAGTACAGGAACATCTGCGAAGGTACTGTGTCAGAGGAGTATGCCAGGGCTGAGGATGAGTGTGGGATTTCCGCCCTATGGTAAGAGGGGCCAGATTGTCAAGGACGGATGTAAGGGTGGAATTATAGTGGCAGATAGATTGGTCAGGGCAGGAAAATGAGAAGATGGATGAGAGGAAAGGTCTGAGTGAATTAGCAAGCTGTTGCTGATCTAATGTTTCTGTGAAGTCTTGGTGTGAGGAGTAAAAGGAGAGAGAGTTGTAGGGAGGGATGATATGTTGCAAGTAAGGAGATGGTGGCCAGAAAGAGGAAAATGGGGAGTTTTTGAAGTTTGAAATAGTGCTTTGATAGCTAAAGATCAGGTCAAGTGAGTGACTGTCTTTATGAGAGTCAGTCCATTGTGATAAACCGAAAGAGGAAGTGAGTTGCAGAATTGTTTTGCAGAGGAGGTAGGGGGATTGTCAAGAGGGATGTTGAAGGCACCAAGAATGAGGGCAGAGGTGTCTGAGGAAAGGAAATAAGGTAGCCAGGCAGCCAAGTGATCTAGAAATACTAGTAATAAATATATGATAAAAAGCTTTGGGATTCACCAGAACCAGGTTTATGATGTAGAATACTCCCTGACTGCAGTGGGTCTCCTGCATGATATTATTTTAATATGCAGTATTTAATGGAGCTATGAGAAGTAAACTTACGCCTAGATTTAGAGTTCTGCGTTAGCCGTCAAAACCAGCGTTAGGGGGTCTTAACGCTGGTTTTGGCCGCCCGCTGGTATTTAGAGTCAGTCATGAAAGGGTCTAACGCTCACTTACCAGCCGCGACTTTTCCATACCGCAGATCCCCCTACGCCAATTGCGTATCCTATCTTTTCAATGGGTTCTTTCTAACATCGGTATTTAGAGTTTGGCTGAAGTGAGCGTTAGAAATCTAACGACAAGACTCCAGCCGCAGAGAAAAGCCAGGAGTTAAGAGCTTTCTGGGCTAACGCCGGTTCATAAAGCTCTTAACTACTGTGCTCTAAAGTACACTAACACCCATAAACTACCTATGTACCCCTAAACCGAGGCCCCCCCACATCGCCGCCACTCTATTAAATTTTTTTAACCCCTAATCTGCCGACCGCACACCGCCGCCACCTACATTATCCCTATGTACCCCTAATCTGCTGCCCCTAACACTGCCGACACCTACATAATATTTATTAACCCCCCCCAACGTCACCGCTACCTACCTACAATTATTAACCCCTAATCTGCCGACCGGACCTCACCGCTACTATAATAAATGTATTAACCCCTAAAGCTAAGTCTAACCCTAACCCTAACACCCCCATAAGTTAAATATAATTTTTATCTAACGAAATAAAATAAATCTTATTAAATAAATTATTCCTATTTAAAGCTAAATACTTACCTGTAAAATAAACCCTAATATAGCTACAATATAAATAATAATTATATTGTAGCTATTTTAGGATTAATATTTATTTTACAGGCAACTTTGTATTTATTTTAACCAGGTACAATAGCTATTAAATAGTTATTAACTATTTAATAACTACCTAGCTAAAAGAAATACAAAATTACCAGTAAAATAAATCCTAACCTAAGTTACAATTAAACCTAACACTACACTATCATTAACTAAATTAAATACAAATACCTACAAATAAATACAAATAAATACACTAACTAAAGTACAAAAAATAAAAAAAGAACTAAGTTACAAAAAATAAAAAAATAATTTACAAACATTATAAAAATATTACAACAATTTTAAGCTAATTACACCTACTCTAAGCCCCCTAATAAAATAACAAAGCCCCCCAAAATAAAAAAATGCCCTACCCTATTCTACAATAAAAATTGTAAAGCTCTTTTACCTTACCAGCCCTTAAAAGGGCCTTTTGCGGGGCATGCCCCAAAGAATTCTGCTCTTTTGCCTGTAAAAAAAAACATACAATACCCCCCCAACATTACAACCCACCACCCACATACCCCTAATCTAACCCAAACCCCCCTTAAATAAACCTAACACTAAGCCCCTGAAGATCTCCCTAACTTGTCTTCACCACGCCGGGTATCACCGATCCGTCCAGAAGAGGGTCCGAAGTCTTCATCCAATCCGGGCGATGTCTTCATCCAAGCGGGGGCTGAAGAGGTCCATCATCCGGCTGAAGTCTTCATCCAAGCGGGGGCTGAAGAGGTCCATCATCCAGCTGAAGACTTCATCCATGCGGGGGCTGAAGAGGTCCATCATCCGGCTGAAGTCTTCTATCAAGCGGCATCTTCAATCTTCTTTCTTCCGGCTCCATCTTCATCCCGCCGACGCGGAACATCCTTCCTCCACGACGAACTCCCGACGAATGAAGGTTCCTTTAAGGGACGTCATCCAAGATGTCGTCCCTTGAATTCCGATTGGCTGATAGGATTCTATCAGCCAATTGGAATTAAGGTAGGAATAATCTGATTGGCTGATGGAATCAGCCAATCAGATTCAAGTTCAATCCGATTGGCTGATCTAATCAGTCAATCAGATTGAGCTCGCATTCTATTGGCTGTTCCGATCAGCCAATAGAATGCGAGCTCAATCTGATTGGCTGATCCAATCAGCCAATCGGATTGAACTTGAATCTGATTGGCTGATTCAATCAGCCAATCAGAATTTTCCTACCTTAATTCCGATTGGCTGATAGAATCCTATCAGCCAATCGGAATTCGAGGGACGCCATCTTGGATGACGTCCCTTAAAGGAACCTTCATTCGTCGGGAGTTCGTCGTGGAGGAAGGATGTTCCGCGTCGGCGGGATGAAGATGGAGCCGGAAGAAAGAAGATTGAAGATGCCGCTTGATAGAAGACTTCAGCCGGATGATGGACCTCTTCAGCCCCCGCTTGGATGAAGACTTCAGCCAGATGATGGACCTCTTCAGCCCCCGCTTGGATGAAGACATCGCCCGGATTGGATGAAAACTTCGGACCCTCTTCTGGACGGATCGGTGATACCCGGCGTGGTGAAGACAAGGTAGGGAGATCTTCAGGGGATTAGTGTTAGGTTTATTTAAGGGGGGTTTGGGTTAGATTAGGGGTATGTGGGTGGTGGGTTGTAATGTTGGGGGGGTATTGTATGTTTTTTTTTACAGGCAAAAGAGCAGAATTCTTTGGGGCATGCCCCGCAAAAGGCCCTTTTAAGGGCTGGTAAGGTAAAAGAGCTTTACAATTTTTATTGTAGAATAGGGTAGGGCATTTTTTTATTTTGGGGGGCTTTGTTATTTTTTTAGGGGGCTTAGAGTAGGTGTAATTAGTTTAAAATTCTTGTAATCTTTTTTTATTTTTTGTAATTTAGTGTTTGTTTTTTTTTGTAATTTAGTGGGGTTTTTTTGTAATTTAGTTTAGTTGATTTAATTGTAGATAATTGTAGGTAGTTTATTTAATTAATTTATTGATAGTGTAGTGTTAGGTTTAATTGTAACTTAGGTTAGGATTTATTTTACAGGTACTTTTGTATTTCTTTTAGCTAGGTAGCTATTAAATAGTTATTAACTATTTAATAGCTATTGTACCTGGTTAAAATAAATACAAAGTTGCCTGTAAAATAATTATAAATCCTAAAATAGCTACAATATAATTATTCATTATATTGTAGCTATATTAGGGTTTATTTTACAGGTAAGTATTTAGCTTTAAATAGGAATAATTTATTTAATAAGATTTATTTTATTTAGTTAGATAAAAATTATATTTAACTTAGGGGGGTGTTAGGGTTAGGGTTAGACTTAGCTTTAGGGGTTAATACATTTATTAGAGTAGCGGTGAGGTCCGGTCGGCAGATTAGGGGTTAATAATTGTAGGTAGGTAGCGGCGACGTTGGGGGGGCAGATTAGGGCTTAATAAATATAATATAGGGGTCGGCGGGGGTTAGGGGCAGCAGATTAGGGGTTCATAGGGATAACGTAGGTTGCGGCGGTGTACAGAGCGGCAGATTAGGGGTTAAAAATAATATGCAGGGGTCAGCGATAGCGGGGCGGCAGATTAGGGGTTAATAAGTGTAAGGTTAGGGGTGTTTAGACTCGGGGTGCATGTTAGGGTGTTAGGTGCAGACATAGGGAGTGTTTCCCCATAGGAAACAATGGGGCTGCGTTAGGAGCTGAACGCTGCTTTTTTGCAGGTGTTAGGTTTTTTTTCAGCTCAAACTGCCCCATTGTTTCCTATGGGGGAATCGTGCACGATCACGTTTTTGAAGCTGGCCGCGTCCGTAAGCACCGCTGGTATTGAGAGTTGCAGTGGCGGTAAATTATGCTATACGCTCCCTTTTTGGAGCCTAACGCAGTCCTTCTGTGAACTCTAAATACCAGCGTTGTTTAAAAGGTGCGGGGGGAAAAATACACGCGTAGCTAATGCACCCCTTTGGCCGCAGAACTCTAAATCTAGCCATTAGTATTTTAGTCTTATTACCTGATTTAAATCTTGCTATATTCACAACCAGTAAAACTAAAAATCTTTTATTGGATAATTGTATGCAATGCTTTTTTTTAGAAAATTAGTATACAAATGATCTGCTATGTTACAGTATTTCACAGTATTTTTATATTGCCAGTTTTATAATAACATTCTGATTTGTTGTTCTTATATATATTTGCTAACTTTAAAAAGAATATTTAAAAGTTTATCATGGTTTCTTTAATGTATATGAAATCTTTTAATGAATAATTACTATTTTATTGCTGGAAAACATTATTTAATACTACAAGCAAAGGCTGCCTTTAAAAGTCTTAGTCCCAATTACCTAAAATTTGTCAGCATAATGAGAAATGACCCTTGGGCAGTACTGCATGTCCCATATTACCTTAAGTTGTAAAAAATATAATAAAATAAAAATATTAATATGTACATTTTTGTTGAAGTTAATAATATAAAATTTAATTATTTTTTATGTAATAAATATATATATAAATTAGTTAAAAAAGGTCCGCACAGGACATACATTTTTTTGTATTTTCTTTTGCATGATGTACCGAGTCCACGGATTCATCCTAACTTGTGGGATATCGAACTTCCTGACAGGAAGTAGCAAAGAGAGCACCACAGCAGAACTGTCTACATAGCTCCCCCCTTAACTCCACCCCCCAGTCATTCTCTTTGCTGGCTCTAAGCAGGAAGAGTAAAGAGAAGAGGTGTTAAACTTTTAGTTTTATTTTATCTTCAATCAAGTGTTTGTTATTTTTAAATGGTACCGGTGTTGTACTATTTACTCTCAGGCAGGACATAGATGAAGATTTCTGCCTGAAGGATGATGATCTTAGCATTGGTAACTAAGGTCCACTGCTGTTCCCACAGAAGCTGAGGAGTACAGGAAAACTTCAGTGTGAGGAACAGTTTCTTGCTATACAGCAATGAGGTATGTTCAGTTATATTTTCTGCAGAGACTGTGTTAACTCAGAAAGGCTGACAGTGTCCCCATTAGGGGAAGGGTAAGCAGTAATCCTAGTGTTATCAGAGGTTTTTACTGGCTTGCATAAAGGGTTAATTTTTTGTGGGCACTCAGTTTGTTATGTGAATTTGGGACAAACGTTTTTGTGTCTGGGAGTAACGTTTTCTGTTTTATGGGACATTTGCTTGAGGGTTCTTTGGGGTTGTTTATAACCCACATGGCTTTCAGGCAGGCTTTGTTAATTTTGTGTAGGCCCCAGCAACATCGCGTGAGGTGGGCCTACATTTACAAGCAGCAAGCAACTTCTCCTGAGGTCCTGAGAGTCTTCTGAGGGACTAATTGAAGCTTTAAACCCCATAGTATCACTTCCTAAGGGCAGGTAGGGCCACAGCAGAGCTGTGGCAAGATTCTTTAGGGGGTTTTAACCGGTTTTAGACATATTTCAATCCGTATTTTTCATTTGGGGCTTTATTGCTTATTAACTTGTGGTGCAATCCTTCTAAAGCTTAGTGGGTACACTGTTAAAATTTCAGAAAAATTGAAGCAATTTTAACCTGTTTTGCAGTTTGTGTATGACTTTTTTTCTCTTAAAGTCACAGTACCGTTTTTGCAAATTGTGTTTTTTTCATTAAATAAAGTGTTTTCCAAGCTAGGCTTGCTTTATTACTAGTCTGTTAAACATGTCTGACACTGAGGAAACTCATTGTTCAATTTGTTTAGAAACCATTGTGGAACCCCCTCTTAGAATGTGTCCCACTTGTACTGATATGTCTATAAATTGCAAACAGCATATTTTGACTTATAAAAGTTTGGCATTAGATGATTCTCAGACAGAAGGAAATCAGGTTTTGCCATCTAGTTCTCCCCAAGTGTCACAACCAGTAACGCCTGCACAAGCGACGCCAAGTACTTCTAGTGCGTCTAATTCTTTCACCTTCAAGATATGGCTTCAGTTATGAATACTACCCTCACAGAGGCTTTATCTAAGCTGCCTGGATTGCAAGGGAAGCGCAGTAGCTCTGGGTTAAGAACAAATACTAAGCCTTCTGACGCTTTAGTAGCCGTATCCGATTTTCCCTCACAATGTTCTGAGGTAGGGATGAGGGATTTGCTGTCTGAGTGAGAGATTTCTGATTCAGGAAAGATGTTCTCTCAGACAGATTCAGATATGACGGCATTTAAATTTAAGCCAGAGCAGCTCTGCTTATTGCTCAGGGAGGTTTTAGCTACTCTGGATGATTGTGACCCTATTATAGTTCCAGAGAAATTGTGTATAATGGACAAATATTTAGAGGTCCCTGTTTACACTGATGTGTTTCGGGTCCCTAAGAGGATTTCGGACATTGTTACTAAGGAGTGGGATAAACCAGGTATTCCGTTCTCTCCCCCTCCTGTTATTAAGAAAATGTTTCCCATTTCTGACACCATAAAGGACTCATGGCAGACGGTTCCTAAGGTGGAGGGAGCTATTTCTACCTTGGCTAAGCGTACAACTATACCTATTGAAGACAGTTGTGCTTTCATTGATCCTATGGATAAAAAATTAGAGGGTCTCCTAAAGAAAATTTTTGTTCATCAAGGTTTTCTTCTTCAACCTATAGCATGCATTGTTCCTGTAATCACTGCAGCTGCCTTTTGGGTTGAGGCTCTAGAAGAGGCTCTTCAGATGGAGACCCCACTAGATGATATTTTGGACAGAATTAAGGCTCTTAAGTTGGCTAATTCTTTTATTACAGACGCCGCTTTTCATCTTGATAAATTAGCGGCTAAGAATTCAGGTTTTGCCATTTTAGCGCATAGAGCGTTATGACTTAAGTCCTGGTCAGCTGATGTGTCATCTAAATCTAAGCTTTTGTCCATCCCTTTCAAAGGTAAGACCCTATTCGGGCCTGCATTGAAAGAGATCATTTCAGACATTACTGGAGGGAAGGGTCATACCCTCCCTCAGGATACGTCAAATAAGACAAGGACCAAACAAAATAATTTTCGTTCCTTTTGAAACGTCAAGAGTGGTCCCTCTACCTCTTCCCCTGCTGCAAAGCAAGAGGGGAACTTTGCTCAATCCAAGCCAACCTGGAGACCTAATCAGGCTTGGAACAAGGGTAAACAGGCCAAAAAGCCTGCTGCTGCCACTAAGACAGCATGAAGGGGTAGCCCCTGATCCGGGACCGGATCAAGTAGGGGGCAGACTTTCTCTCTTTGCTCAGGCCTGGGCAAGAGATGTTCAGGACTCCTGGGCAGTAGAAATTGTAACCCAGGGATACCTTCTAGATTTCAAGGATTCCCCTCCATGGGGGAGGTTCCATCTTTCTCAATTGTCTGTAAACCCGACAAAAAGAGAGGTGTTCTTACGCTGTGTAGAAGACCTTTTTACCATGGGAGTGATCTGCCCAGTTCCAAAAGCAGAACAGGGGCAGGGCTTCTACTCCAATCTGTTTATAGATCCCAAAAAGGAGGGAACCTTCAGACCAATTCTAGATCTCAAGATCCTAAACCAATTCCTAAGAGTTCCATCTTTCAAGATGGAGACCATTCGGACTATCTTACCGTTGATCCAGGATGGTCAATATATGACCACCGTGGACTTAAAGGATGCGTATCTGCACATTCCTATCCACAAAGATCATCACCAGTTCCTCAGGTTCACCTTTCTGGACAAGCATTATCAGTTTGTGGCTCTTGCTTTTGGGTTGGCCACGGCGCTGCAAATCTTGACGAAGGTGCTAGGGTCCCTTCTGGAGGTTCTAAGGCCATGGGGCATAGCAGTGGAGCCTTATATAGATGACATTCTAATTCAAGCGTCGTCCTTCCAACTAGCCAAGTCTCACACGGACTTAGTGTTGGCCTTTCTAAGGTCTCACGGGTAAAAAGTGAACGTAAAAAAGAGTTCTCTTTCCCCCCTCACAAGAGTTTTATTTCTATGGACTCTGATAGACTCGGTGGACATGAAAATATTTCTGACGGAGGTCAGGAAATCAAAGATTTTGTCCACCTGCCGAGCTCTTCATTCCATTCCTCGGCCGTCAGTGGCTCAGTGTATGGAGGTAATCGGACTAATGGTAGTGGCAATGGACATAGTTCCGTTTGCTCGCATGCATCTCAGACCACTGCAACTATGCATGCTTACTCAGTGGAATGGGGATTATGTGGATTTATCTCCTCAGATAAATCTGGATCAAGAGACCAGAGACTATTCTTTGGTGGTTGTCACAGGATCATCTGTCCCAGGGAATGTGTTTCCGCAGGCCAGAATGAGTTATAGTGACGACAGACGCCAGTCTTCTGGGCTGGGGTGCAGTCTGGAATTCCCTGAAAACTCAGGGTTTGTGGACTCGGGAGGAGGCTCTCCTACCGATAAATATTCTGGAATTAAGAGCGATATTCAATGCTCTCCAGGCATGGCCTCAGCTGGCTTCGGCCAGATTCATCAGGTTTCAGTCGGACAACATCACGACTGTGGCTTATATCAATCATCAGGGCGGAACAAAGAGTTCCTTAGTGATGATAGAGATCTCAAGGATAATCCAATGGGCAGAGGCTCACTCTTGCCATCTGTCAGCGATCTATATCCCAGGTGTAGAGAACTGGGAGGCAGATTTTCTAAGTCGTCAGACTTTTCATCCGGGGGAGTGGGAACTCCATCTGGAGGTGTTTGCTCAGCTGGCTCGGCTATGGGGCACACCAGAGTTGGATCTGATGGCGTCTCGTCAGAACGCCAAACTTCCTCGTTTTACGGCTCCAGGTCAAGGGATCCTCAGGCTGTACTGATAGATGCTCTAGCAGTACCCTGGTCGTTCAACCTGGCTTATGTGTTTCCACCTTTCCCTCTCCTTCCACGTCTGATTGCCAGAATCAAACAGGAGAGGGCATCAGTGATTTTGATAGCGCCTGCGTGGCCACGCAGGACTTGGTATGCAGACCTGGTGGACATGTCATCCCTTCCACCATGGTCTCTGCCATTGAGACAGGACCTTCTGATTCAAGGTCCATTCAAGCATCCAAATCTAATTTCTCTGCAACTGACTGCTTGGAGATTGAACGCTTGATTCTATCAAAGCGGGGTTTCGCTGAGACATTCATAAATACCTTGATTCAGGCTCGAAAGCCTGTTACCAGGAAAATTTATCATAAGATATGGCGTAAATATCTTTTTTGGTGCAAATCCAAAGGCTTCTCCTGGAGTAAAATCAGGATTCCTAGGATTTTTTCTTTTCTCCAAGAGGGATTGGAGAAAGGATTATCAGCTAGTTCCCTAAAGGGACAGATATCTGCTCTGTCTATTTTGTTGCACAAGCATCTGGCAGATGTTCCAGACGTTCAGGCTTTTTGTCAGGCTTTAGTTAGAATTAAGCCTGTGTTTAAACCTATTGCTCCTCCATGGAGTCTAAATTTAGTTCTTAGAGTTCTTCAGGGGGTTCCGTTTGAACCCATGCATTCCATAGATATTAAGCTTTTATCTTGGAAAGTTTTGTTCCTAGTTGCTATCTTTTCAGCTCGAAGAGTTTCTGAACTATCTGCATTACAATGTGACTCTCCTTATCTTGTGTTCCATGCTGATAAGGTGGTTTTGCGTACCAAGCCTGGGTTCCTACCTAAGGTTGTTACTAACAGGAATATCAATCAAGAAATTGTTGTTCCTTCTCTGTGTCCTAATCCTTCTTGTAAGAAGGAACGTCTGTTGCACAACTTGGACGTGGTTCGTGCTTTGAAATTTTATTTGCAGGCAACCAAAGATTTTCGTCAAACATCTTCTTTGTTTGTTGTCTATTCTGGAAAGCGTAGGGGTCAAAAGGCTACGGTGACTTCTCTTTCCTTTTGGCTTAAAAGCATCATCCGTTTGGCTTATGAGACTGCTGGACAGCAGCCTCCTGAAAGGATTACAGCTCATTCTACTAGAGCGGTAGCTTCCACATGGGCTTTTAAAAATGATGCTTCTGTTGAACAGATTTGTAAGGCTGCGACTTGGTCGTCGCTTCATACCTTTTCAAAATTTTATAAATTTGATACTTTTTCTTCTTCGGAGGCTATTTTTGGGATAAAGGTTTTGCAAGCAGTGGTGCCTTCCTTTTAGGTTCCTGTCTTGTCCCTCCCTTCATCCGTGTCCTAAAGCTTTGGTATCAGTATCCCACAAGTTAGGATGAATCCGTGGACTCGGTACATCATGCAAAAGAAAACAAAATTTATGCTTACTTGAAAAATTTCTTTTTTTTGCGATGTACCGAGTCCACGGCCTGCCCTGTCTATTCAAGACAGATAGTATTTTTTTATGTAAACTTCAGTCACCTCTGCACCTTATACTTTCTCCTATTCTTCCTTGGCCTTCGGTCGAATGACTGGGGGGTGGAGTTAAGGGGGGGAGCCATATAGACAGCTCTGCTGTGGTGCTCTCTTTGCTACTTCCTGTCAGGAAGGACAATATCCCACAAGGTAGGATGAATCCGTGGACTTGGTACATGGCAAAAGAAAGAAATTTATCAGGTAAGCATAATTTTTTTTTTTTTCCAATGAACGTTGCTGTGCTGAAAAAAAAGTTTCTGGCCTATGGGTCAGTTGTGCACTTTATTATGCAAGATTAGAAGTTTGTGCATTCGTCTTTTAAGCCACATTTTCAGCATTAAAACAGCACAGCCGCCATTACAAGTCTTGTCGGTATAGCTGTACCACAAGCCTTTTAACCTGAAACGCAACGTCAGTCCCACACTACTAAAAATGAATTTTTTTCATGGGATTCCCATAGCTCCGGTATTACGAGTTTTGCGGTGAGGCTAAAAAGTGAGCGTTAGAGCCTAAAATGACAAGATCCGTACCGCCATCTAAAGTCAGTAGTTATGAGTTTTACACTACAAAGCTGTAACATAAAACTCATAACTAAAGTGCTAAAAAGTACACTAACACCCATAAACTACCTATTAACCCCTAAACTGAGGCCCTCCCACATCCCAAATACTATAATAAATTTATTAACCCCTATTCTCGCCGCCTGGATTAGGAGTTCAACTCCGGGATGAAGATCGTTCAAGCGGGACTTCAAAAACTGTAAGGGGATCATCAGTTAGTGTTAGGCTTTTTAAAGGGACAGTAAAGTCAAAACGAAACTTTCATGATTCAAATAGGGCATGCAATTTTAAACAACTTTCCAATTTACTTTTATCATCAAATTTGCTTTGTTCCCTTGGTGGTATTTTTGAAGAGCTAAACCTAGCTAGGCTCAAACTGATTTCTAAACAGTTGAAAACCGCCTCCTAGCTCAGAGCATTTTGAAAGTTTTTCACAGTTAGACTGTGCTAGTTCACATGTGTCATATAGATAACATTGTGCTCACTCCCGTGAAGTTATTTAGGAGTCTTCTCTGATTGACTACACTGCATGTCTGTCAAAGGCACTTATATAAGGAGGCTGTCTGCAAAGGCTTAGATACAAGGTAATCACAGAGGTAAAAAGTATATTAATATAACTGTGTTGGTTATGCAAAAACGGGGAATGGGTAATAAAGGGATTATCTATCTTTTTAAATAAGAAAAATGTTGGTGTAGACTGTCCCTTTAAGGGTTTTTTGGGTGAGTTTTTATTTTAGTTTAGGGTTTGGGCAATGTAAAAGTGCTAAATGCCCTTTTAAGGGCAATGCCCATACAATTGCTCTTTTCAGGGCAATGGGTAGCTTAGGTTTTTTTATAATTAGGTTTTTTATTTTGGGGGGTTGGTTGGGTGGTGGGTTTTACTGTTGGGGGGTCTTTGTGTTTTTTTTTTTACTGGTAAAAGAGATGATATCTCAAAAGGCCCTTTTAAGGGTCATTGGTGTTTATTGTAATCTGGGGGGGGGCTTATTTTGGGGGGCTTTTTTATTTTGATAGGGCTATTAGATTAGGTGTAATTATTTTTTATTTTGGATCATTTTGTTTGTTATTTTCCGTAATTTAGTGTTTGTCATTTTATGTAACTTAGTATTTTTTTTATTTTGTAATTAGATACTTTGTAATTTTTAGAGTAGTGTTAGGATTTTTTTAATGTGTAGTTTAGTTTTATTTAATTGGTAGTTAGTTCAATTTTAGTTTAATTATTATATTAGTTTAATTGTTAGTTTAAACTTAGTTTTTTTAATTTGACAGGTAAGTTTTAATTTAATTTAAAGGGACATGAAACCCAAATTTCTTTCATGTAATTGGCAAGAGTCCATGAGCTAGTGACGTATGGGATTGGGATATACAATCCTACCAGGAGGGGCAAAGTTTCCTAAACCTCAAAATGCCTACAAATACACACCTCACCACACCCACTTTGCCTCCTATGAAGGTGGTGAAGCAAGTTTGTGCTAAGATTTCTACGTTGACATGCGCTTCTCAGCATTTTGAAGCCCGATTCCTCTCAGAGTACAGCGAATGTCAGAGGGATGTGAAGGGAGTTTCTCCTATTGAATGCAATGATTTCCCTAACGGGGGTCTATTTCATATGTTCTCTGTTATCGGTCATAGAGATTCATCTCCTACCTCCCTTTTCAGATCGATGATATACTTTCATATACCATTACCTCTACTGATAACTGTTTCAGTACTGGTTTGGCTATCTGTTATATGTGGATGGGTGTCTTTTGGTGAGTATGTTTATTACTTAAGACACCCCAGCTATGGTTTGGCACTTTATGCATTTATATAAAGTTCTAAATATATGTATTGTACTTATATTTGCCATGAGTCAGGTTCATGTATTTCCTTGCGAGACTGTCAGTTTCATATTTGCGGAAAATAAACATATTAAGAAATATTTTTTCTTACCTGGGGTTTTAGTTTTTTTCTCTGATTGACTAAATTTTTCTTGTAAATTGTTGGCAGTACTAGGCCCGTGGGTGCGCCAAATGCTAGACTTTATTGTGTCATTCTTGGTGCAAGAATTTTTTTGGCGCAAAAGTACGTCCGTTGATGCAAGTTCATCACTTCTGCCGTCGTAGTTGACGCCGAGTCTTTACACAGGGTTCCGGATTTAGTTGGCGCCAAAAAAATTTCAGTTACGTTGTGCATCATACTTGGTGCCACATTTTTTATTAATTTATTACCCCATTGCTATTTGCCTCTTGTCTTTTTCTATGTCAGAGGGCTATGCTATTTACATTTTTTTCCCATTCCTGAAACTGTCATATAAGGAAATTGATAATTTTGCTTTATATGTTGTTTTTTCTTTTACATTTTGCAAGATGTCTCAATCTGATCCTGCCTCATAAGTATCTGTTGGAACTTTGCTGCCTGACATCGGTTCTACCAAAGCTAAGTGCATTTGTTGTAAGATTGTGGAAATTATATCTCCGAATGTCATTTGTAATAGTTGTCATGATAAACTTTTTCATGCAGAGAATGTATCCATTAGTAATAGTACATTCCCAGTTGCAGTTCCTTCAACTTCTAATGTACATGATATACCTATGAATTTTAAAGAATTTGTTACTGATTCTATTCAGAATGCCTTGTCTGCATTTCCGCCTTCTAATAAACGTAAAAGGTCTTTTAAAACTTTTCATAAAGTTGAAAAGTTGGTGAAGTTTCAAATGACCGACAACATAATGATTTATCCTCCTCTGATGAGGATCTATCTGATTCAGAAGATCCTTCCTCAGATATTGACACTGACAAATCTATTCATTTGTTTAAAATAGAGTATATTCGTTCTTTGTTATAATTAATAGGTATTGTCTGGCCAGGTATTTTGTGGGGATCTATGCATGTACACCATTCATGTTAACATGATCATATTGATGGAGCTCATTGATGAAAGGAAAAGTCATCCTTCTAGTAATGTGATATCTAAGAAGCTTGTTAATAAGCAAAGAGAGTAATGCAAGTTCCATGCACAGGGAGCAAACAAGTTCCATATGAATTATAAGCAAGCAGTTGTTAGTAGAGATGCAGCGAAAATTTCATAAACTGAAGCAAGCTGAATGTAGTAGTATTGACATAATGTCCCAGCAAGCATAACAGTCACTATACTCAATAGGCAGTATAGGATGTAATGTGATCAAAGGGAGCCACAGTTACCACATACACAATACCGGATCACCTGCGGTTCATCAAGTGTAGCAGGCACCACAACAGCGGCTACCGATATTGTTAGGCTGGATACCTCTCTTATGACCGTGTGTCACTTTCACTTTGCTTGCAAAATGGATCCTGTAAAGCTCTCCCTTCAAGGCTCTTTACTTGTCAGTATGCTAGTTGATCTTGCTTTGCCAAATTGTATCGCAGCACACCATCAAGATACAAATTACTTCAAACGACAGAGTGGAAGGCCACATGCATAGATCCCCACGAAATGCCTGGCCATACAATACCTATTAATTATATAGGGTTTGGTTCAGCAGGGTGTTGCATGTGATTTTCTTCTTCAGAGTGGCTTATTGTTATAAGATTGTTTTTATATGTCTTTTTTTTTTGTGCAACATTTTTTGGCACTGTTTAACCCCCTTTTTCTCACTTTAGGTGGTAGGATATGTGCATTAGTGCTTTGATGACAGCATGTATTATCTGGTTTCTCAGAGAAGATTTGATAATCATTAATTAAAAATAAAACTTTTTGAATCGAAAAGAGTGCTGAATTCCCTTTCTTTTACACATAGACTCTCATATCTATAGTGTCTTTCTTTGTATTTTTACAAAAATATATATTTACAAAAATATATATTACAGGGTCTGCACCACCAAGTGAATGATAAAATATAAGGTAAATTTTTATTAAGCTGAGCTTGCTTATCATATATAAATAATTAATTACTTTGGTTATGTAGGAAGCTAGTCCTCTTGACATTAAGACTAGTAAACGTTTAAAATGCTGTTTTTAAACCTCCTGTGGTTACTCCAGACGTTTTTCCTATTCCTGATGCTATTTCTGATATGATTTCTAAGGAATGGAATAAGCCAGGTACTCCTTTTATTCCTTCTTGAAGGTTTAAAAAATTGTATCCTTTACCAGCAATTTCTATAGAGTTTTGGTAAAAGATCCCCAAAGTTGATGGGGCTATTTCTACTCTTGCTAAACGTACCACTATTCCTATGGAAGATAGTACTTCTTTTAAAGATCCTTTAGATAGGAAACTTGAATCCTATCTAAGGAAAGCCTATTTAAATTCAGGTCATCTTTTCAGGCCTGCAATTTCTTTGGCTGATGTTGCGGCTGCATCAACTTTTTGGTTGGAGAATTTAGCCCAACAAGAATTGGATTCTGACATATCTAGCATTGTTCGCTTACTGCAACATGCTAATCATTTTATTTGTGATGCCATTTTTTATATTATCAAAATCGATGTTAGATCCATGTCTTTAGCTATTTTAGCTAGAAGAGCTTTATGGCTTAAATCTTGGAATGCTGATATGACATCTAAGTCTAGATTATTATCTCTTTCTTTCCAAGGTAATAATTTATTTGGTTCTCAGTTGGATTCTATTATTTCAACTGTTACTGGAGGAAAGGGGTTTTTTCTGCCTCTGGATTAAAAAAACTAAGGGTAAATCTAAGGCTTCTAACCGTTTTCATTCCTTTCGTCAAATTAAGGAACAAAAACTTAATCCTTCCCCAAGGAATCTGTTTCCAATTGGAAGCCTTCCTCAAATTGGAATAAATCCAAGCCAAAACCAAAGTCAGCCCCTAAGTCCGCATGAAGGTGCGGCCCTCATTCCAGCTCAGCTGGTAGGGGGCAGATTAAGGTTTTTCAAGGATATTTGGATAAATTCTGTCCAAAATCAATGGATTCAGAGCATTGTCTCTCAATGGTATCAAATAGGATTCAGAGTAAGACCTCCTGTGAGAAGATTTTTTCTCTCACGTATCCCAACAAATCCAGTAAAAGCTCAGGCTTTCCTGAAGTGTGTTTCAGACCTGGAGTCTTCAGGGGTAATCATGCCGGTTCCTTTTCAGGGACAAGGTCTGGGGTTTTATTCAAATCTATTCATTGTTCCAAAGAAGGAAAATTCATTCAGACCAGTTCTGGATCTGAAAATTTTGATTCATTATGTAAGAGTACCAACTTTCAAGATGGTGACTATAAGGATTATTCTGCCTTTTGTTCAGCAAGGACATTATATGTCTACAATAGACTTGCAGGATGCATACCTTCATATTTCGATTCATCCAGAACATTATCAGTTCCTGAGATTCTCTTTTCTAGACAAGCATTACCAATTTATTGCTCTTCCATTTGGCCTAGCAACAGCTCCAATAATCTTTTCAAAGGTTCTAAGTGCCCTACTCTCTGTAATCAGAGAGCAGGGTATTGCAGTGTTTCCTTATTTGGACGATATCTTGGTACTAGCTCAGTCTTTACATTTGCAGAATCTCACACAAATCAACTAGTGTTGTTTCTTCAAAAACATGGTTGGAGGATCAATTTACCAAAAAGTTTCTTGATTCCCCAGATAAGGGTCACCTTTTTAGATTTCCAGATAGATTCAGTGTCCATGACTCTGTCTCTAACAGACAAGAGACGTCTGAAATTGGTTGCAGCCTGTCAGCACCTTCAGTCTCAGTCATTCCCTTCAGTGGCTATGTGCATGGAAGTTTTAGGCCTCATGACTGCAGCATCAGATGCAATTCCTTTTGTTCGTTTTCATATGAGACCTCTCCAGCTTTGTATGCTGAATCAATGGTGCAGGAATTATACAAAGATATCACAGTTAATATCCTTAAATCCCATTGTTCGACACTCTCTGACGTGGTGGTTAAATCACCAGCGTTTAGTTCAAGGGGCTTCTTTTGTTCAACCAACTTGGACTGTGATCACTAAAGATGCAAGTCTTTCAGGTTGGGGAGCTGTTTGGGGATCTCTGACAGCACAAGGGGTTTGGAAATCTCAAGAGGCGAGATTACCAATCAATATTTTAGAACTCTGTGCAATTCTCAGAGCTCTTCAGTTTTGGCTTCTGTTGAAGAGAGAACCGTTCATTTGCTTTCAGACAGACAATATCACAACTGTGGCATATGTCAATCATCAGGGTGGGACTCACAGTCCTCAAGCTATGAAAGAAGTATCTTGGATACTTACTTGGGTGGAATCCAGCTCCTGTCTAATTTCTGTGGTGCATATCCCAGGTGTAGACAATTGGGAGGTGGATTATCTCAGCCGTCAGAATTTTTCTCAGATTGTTCAGATGTTGGGCCTTCCAGAGATACATCTCATGGCATCTCATCTAAACAAGAAACTTCCCAGATACCTGTCCAGGTCCAGGGATGTTCAGGCGGAAGCAGTGGATGCGCTGACACTTCCTTGGTGTTATCATCCTGCTTATATTTTCCCGCCTCTAGTTATTCTTCCAAGAGTGATATCCAAAATCATCATGGAACAATCATTTGTGTTGCTGGTGGCTCCAGCATGGCCACACAGGTTTTGATATGCGGATCTTGTTCGAATGTCCAGTTGCCAACCTTGGCCACTTCCGTTAAGGCCCGACCCTACTGTCTCAAGGTCTGTTTTTCCATCAGGATCTCAAATCATTAAATTTGAAGGTATGGAAATTGAATGCTTAGTACTAAGTCATAGAGGTTTCTCTGACTCAGTGATTAATACTATGTTACAAGCTCATAAATCTGTCTCTGGAAAGATCTATTATCGAGTTTGGAAGACCTACATTTCATGGTGTTCTCATAAATTCTTTTGGCATTCTTTTAGAATCCCTAGAATTTTACAGTTTCTTCAGGATGGTTTGGATATGGGTTTGTCTGCAAGTTCCTTGATGGGACAAATCTCTGCTCTTTCTGTTTTATTTCACAGAAAGATTGTTAAACTTCCTGATATTCACTGTTTTGTACAGGCTTTAGTTCGTATTAAGCCCGTCATTAAATCAATTTCTCCTCCTTGGAGTCTTAATTTAGTTTTGAAGGCTTACAGGCCTAGATTTAGAGTTCGGCGGTAGCCGTCAAAACCAGCGTTAGAGGCTCCTAACGCTGGTTTTGGCCGCCCGCTGGTATTTGGAGTCAGTGATTAAAGGGTCTAACGCTCACTTTACAGCCGCGACTTTTCCATACCGCAGATCCCCCTACGCCATTTGCGTAGCCTATCTTTTCAATGGGATCTTCCTAACGCCGGTATTTAGAGTCGTTTCTGCAGTGAGCGTTAGAGCTCTAACGACAAGATTCCAGCCGCCTGAAAATAGCAGGAGTTAAGAGCTTTCTGGCTAACGCCGGTTTATAAAGCACTTAACTACTGTACCCTAAAGTACACTAACACCCATAAACTACCTATGTACCCCTAAACCGAGGTCCCCCCACATCGCCGCCACTCGATTAAAATTTTTAACCCCTAATCTGCCGACCGCCACCTACGTTATACTTATGTACCCCTAATCTGCTGCCCCTAACACCGCCGACCCCTGTATTATATCTATTAACCCCTAACTTGCCCCCCACAACGTCGCCGCAAGCTACTTAAAATAATTAACCCCTAATCTTCCGACCGCAAATCGCCGCCACCTACGTTATCCCTATGTACCCCTAATCTGCTACCCCTAACATCGCCGACCCCTATATTATATTTATTAACCCCTAATCTGCCCCCCTCAACGTCGCCGACACCTACCTACACTTATTAACCCATAATCTGCCGAGCGGACCTGAGCGCTACTATAATAAAGTTATTAACCCCTAATCCGCCTCACTAACCCTATCATAAATAGTATTAACCCCTAATCTGCCCTCCCTAACATCGCCGACACCTACCTTCAATTATTAACCCCTAATCTGCCGACCGGAGCTCACCGCTATTCTAATAAATGTATTAACCCCTAAAGCTAAGTCTAACCCTAACACTAACACCCCCCTAAGTTAAATATAATTTTTATCTAACGAAATAAATTAACTCTTATTAAATAAATAATTCCTATTTAAAGCTAAATACTTACCTGTAAAATACATCCTAATATAGCTACAATATAAATTATAATTATATTATAGCTATTTTAGGATTAATATTTATTTTACAGGCAACTTTGTAATTATTTTAACCAGGTACAATAGCTATTAAATAGTTAAGAACTATTTAATAGTTACCTAGTTAAAATAATAACAAATTTACCTGTAAAATAAATCCTAACCTAAGATATAATTAAACCTAACACTACCCTATCAATAAAATAATTAAATAAACTACCTACAATTACCTACAATTAACCTAACACTACACTATCAATAAATTAATTAAACACAATTGCTACAAATAAATACAATTAAATAAACTATCTAAAGTACAAAAAATAAAAAAGAACTAAGTTACAGAAAATAATAAAATATTTACAAACATAAGAAAAATATTACAACAATTTTAAACTAATTACACCTACTCTAAGCCCCCTAATAAAATAACAAAGCCCCCCAAAATAAAAAATTCCCTACCCTATTCTAAAATACAAATATTACAAGCTCTTTTACCTTACCAGCCCTGACCAGGGCCCTTTGCGGGGCATGCCCCAAGAATTTCAGCTCTTTTGCCTGTAAAAAAAAACATACAATACCCCCCCCCAACATTACAACCCACCACCCACATACCCCTAATCTAACCCAAACCCCCCTTAAATAAACCTAACACTACCCCCCTGATGATCTTCCTACCTTGTCTTCACCATGCCAGGTTCACCGATCCGTCCTGGCTCCAAGATCTTCATCCAACCCAAGCGGGGGCTAGACATCCACTGAAGAAGTCCAGAAGAGGGTCCAAAGTCTTCCTCCTATCCGGCAAGAAGAGGACATCCGGACCGGCAAACATCTTCTCCAAGCGGCATCTTCTATCTTCTTCCATCCGATGACGACCGGCTCCATCTTGAAGACCTCCAGCGCGGATCCATCCTCTTCTTCCGACGACTAGACGACGAATGACGGTTCCTTTAAGGGACGTCATCCCTCTGATCGGAACAGCCAATAGAATGCGAGCTCAATCTGATTGGCTGATTGGATCAGCCAATCGGATTGAACTATATTCTGATTGGCTGATTCCATCAGCCAATCAGAAAATTCCTACCTTAATTCCGATTGGCTGATAGAATCCTATCAGCCAATCGGAATTCGAGGGACGCCATCTTGGATGACGTCCCTTAAAGGAACCGTCATTCGTCGTCTAGTCGTCGGAAGAAGAGGATGGATCCGCGCTGGAGGTCTTCAAGATGGAGCCGGTCGTCATCGGATGGAAGAAGATAGAAGATGCCGCTTGGAGAAGATGTTTGCCGGTCCGGATGTCCTCTTCTTGCCGGATAGGAGGAAGACTTTGGACCCTCTTCTGGACTTCTTCAGTGGATGTCTAGCCCCCGCTTGGGTTGGATGAAGATCTTGGAGCCAGGACGGATCGGTGAACCTGGCATGGTGAAGACAAGGTAGGAAGATCATCAGGGGGGTAGTGTTAGGTTTATTTAAGGGGGGTTTGGGTTAGATTAGGGGTATGTGGGTGGTGGGTTGTAATGTTGGGGGGGGGGTATTGTATGTTTTTTTTTACAGGCAAAAGAGCTGAAATTCTTGGGGCATGCCCCGCAAAGGGCCCGGTTCAGGGCTGGTAAGGTAAAAGAGCTTGTAATATTTGTATTTTAGAATAGGGTAGGGAATTTTTTATTTTGGGGGGCTTTGTTATTTTATTAGGGGGCTTAGAGTAGGTGTAATTAGTTTAAAATTGTTGTAATATTTTTCTTATGTTTGTAAATATTTTATTATTTTCTGTAACTTAGTTCTTTTTTATTTTTTGTACTTTAGATAGTTTATTTAATTGTATTTATTTGTAGCAATTGTGTTTAATTAATTTATTGATAGTGTAGTGTTAGGTTAATTGTAGGTAATTGTAGGTAGTTTATTTAATTATTTTATTGATAGGGTAGTGTTAGGTTTAATTATATCTTAGGTTAGGATTTATTTTACAGGTAAATTTGTTATTATTTTAACTAGGTAACTATTAAATAGTTCTTAACTATTTAATAGCTATTGTACCTGGTTAAAATAATTACAAAGTTGCCTGTAAAATAAATATTAATCCTAAGATAGCTATAATATAATTATAATTTATATTGTAGCTATATTAGGATGTATTTTACAGGTAAGTATTTAGCTTTAAATAGGAATTATTTATTTAATAAGAGTTAATTTATTTCGTTAGATAAAAATTATATTTAACTTAGGGGGGTGTTAGTGTTAGGGTTAGACTTAGCTTTAGGGGTTAATACATTTATTAGAATAGCGGTGAGCTCCGGTCGGCAGATTAGGGGTTAATAATTGAAGGTAGGTGTCGGCGATGTTAGGGAGGGCAGATTAGGGGTTAATACTATTTATGATAGGGTTAGTGAGGCGGATTAGGGGTTAATAACTTTATTATAGTAGCGCTCAGGTCCGCTCGGCAGATTAGGGGTTAATAAGTGTAGGCAGGTGTCGGCGACGTTGTGGGGGGCAGATTAGGGGTTAATAAATATAATATAGGGGTCGGCGATGTTAGGGCAGCAGATTAGGGGTACATAGGGATAACGTAGGTGGCGGCGGTTTACGGAGCGGCAGATTAGGGGTTAAAAGTGTAATGCAGGGGTCAGCGATAGCGGGGGCGGCAGATTAGGGGTTAATAAGTGTAAGGTTAGGGGTGCTTAGACTCGGGGTACATGTTAGAGTGTTAGGTGCAGACGTAGGAAGTGTTTCCCCATAGGAAACAATGGGGCTGCGTTAAGAGCTGAACGCTGCTTTTTTGCAGGTGTTAGGTTTTTTTTCAGCTCAAACTGCCCCATTGTTTCCTATGGGAGAATCGTGCACGAGCACGTTTTTGAGGCCGGCCGCGTCCGTAAGCAACTCTGGTATCGAGAGTTGCATTTGCGGTAAATATGCTCTACGCTCCTTTTTTGGAGCCTAACGCAGCATTTGATTAAACTCTCGATACCAGAGTTAAATTTATGGTGCGGCCAGAAAAAAACCCGCGGAGCGTTAACAGCCCTTTTACCGCCGAACTCTAAATCTAGGCCACAGGCTCCTCCATTTGAGCCTATGCATTCTTTGGACATTAAACTACTTTCTTGGAAAGTGTTCTTCCTTTTGGCCATCTCTTCTGCTAGAAGAGTTTCTGAGCTATCTGCTCTTTCTTGTGAATCTCTGTTTCTGATTTTTCATCAGGATAAGGCGGTTTTGAGGACTTCATTTAAATTTTTACCTAAAGTTTTGAATTCTAACAACATTAGTAGAGAAATTGTTGTCCCTTCCTTGTGTCCTAATCCTAAGAATTCTTTGGAAAGATTCTTACATTCTTTGGATGTGGTGAGAGCTTTGAAATATTATGTTGAAGCTACTAAAGATTTCAGGAAGACTTCTGGTCTATTTGTTATATTTTCTGGTCCTAGGAAAGGTCAGAAGGCTTCTGCTATTGCCTTGGCTTCTTGGTTAAAGCGTTTGATCCATTAAGCTTATATGGAGTCGGGCCAGGCCCCACCTCAGAGAATTACAGCTCATTCTACTAGATTCACCTCCACTTCATGAGCTTTTAAGAATGAAGCTTCAGTTGATCAAATTTGCAGAGCGGCAACTTGCTCTTCTTTGCATACATTTACTAAATTCTAGCGTTTTGATGTATTTGCTTCTTCAGAAGCAGTTTTTGGTAGAAAAGTTCTTCAGGCAGCTGTTTCAGTTTGATTCTTCTGCTGATGTTTTTAAGTTTTTCTTGTAATTTAAAGAATAAACTTATATTTTGGGTTGTGGATTATTTTTTCAGCAGAATATGGCTGTTTATTTGTATCCCTCCCTCTCTAGTGACTCTTGCGTGGAGTTCCACATCTTGGGTATTGATATCCCATACGTCACTAGCTCATGGACTCTTGCCAATTACATGAAAGAAAACATAATTTATGTAAGAATTTACCTGATAAATTCATTTCTTTTATATTGGTAAGAGTCCATGAGGCCCACCCTTTTTATGGTGGTTATGTTTTTTTGTATAAAGCACAATTATTTCCAAATTCCTTTGTTGATGCTTTTTACTCCTTTCTTTATCACCCCACTACTTGGCTATTCGTTAAACTGAATTGTGGGTGTGGTGAGGGGTGTATTTATAGGCATTTTGAGGTTTGGGAAACTTTGCCCCTCCTGGTAGGATTGTATATCCCATACGTCACTATCTCATGGACTCTTGCCATTATGAAAGAAATTAATTTATCAGGTAAATTCTTACATAAATTATGTTTTTTTCTTTCATGATTCAGATAGAGAATACAATTTTTAAAAACTTTCTAATTTATTCTATTATCTCATTTGTTTCATTCTCTTGGTATCATTTGTTGAAGTAGCAGCAATCCAATAATGGTTTCTAACTGAACTCATGGGTGAGCCAATCACAATCGATATATATATGCAGCTACCAATCAACAGCTAGAACCTAGGTTCTCTGCTGCTCCTGAGCTTTCATAGATAATGCTTTCAGCAAAGGATAACAAGAGAAGGAAGCAAATTAAATAATAGAAGTGAATTAGAAAGTTTTTTTTAAATTTTATTCTTTATCTGAATCATGAAAGAAAATGTTTGGGTTTCATGTCCCTTTAAACTAGGGAAATTGTAAATTTAATATAAAGTTAGGGGGGTGTTAGGTTTAGGGGTTACTAGTTTAATTTAGTTTATTTCGATGTGGGGGCTGGCGATTTAGGGGTTAATAGGTTTAATTAGTGTTAGTGATGTGGGAGGCCAGAGGTTTAGGGGTTAATAACTTTAGTTGCGGCGATGTTGGGGAGCGGCGGAATAGGGGTTAATAACTTTAGTATAGTGTGGGTGATGTTGGGGTGTGGTGGAATAGGGATTAATAAATGTAGTACAGTGGCAGCGATATCGAAAGCAGCAGATTAGGGGTTAATAATTTTATTTATGTGGCGGCGATATCGGGAGCAGTTTTTGTTTCCGCGATCGCAGGTGTTAGACTTTTTTTTAGCCGGCTCTCCCCATTGATGTCTATGGGGAAAGCGTGCACGAGCACGTCAAAACACTGCTTGTATTTGGGTGCGGTATGAAGTTTTTTTTTAAAACTTGTAATGGCAGCGCTATAGGGGGTTATATCACGCCACTTTTGTGGCATTCTTTACTTTCCCTATAGCACTCAAAACTTGTAATCTAGGTGATAGTTAACTGGTGCACATTGATGTGCATGATATCAGTTCTATTAATTGAATGTCCATTTAATTGTGAGCTGTGGCTGCTAATTTGTGGTTTGAGGGTTAGGTCAGCAACAGATAACAATGGAGATTAAATTAAAAGGACAGATTCAGATAGAGAATACAATTTTAAAAAACTTTCCAATTTACATCCATTATCCATTTTGCTTCCTTCTCTTGATATCCTTTGGTGCAAAACATACATAGGTAGGCTCAGGAGCAACAATGCACTACTGGGAGCTAGCTTCTGATTTGTGTCAGCATGCATATATGCCTCTTGTCTTTGGTTCACTTGAGTTCAGCTATTTCTTAGTAGTGCATTGCTTCTGCTTGAATAAAAGATACCAAGAGAATGAAGCAAATTTGATTACAAAAGTAAATTGGAAAGTTCTTAAAAATTGTTTGTTCTATCTGAATTGTGAAAGACAATTTTTGGGTTTCATGTCTTTGCTTTATCTGAATTATGAAAGGAAAATTTAGGTTATATGTCCCTTTAATACGGAAGATAATTTATTTTTTAAAGCTGTTGTATGTCGATTATCAGCTCCTGCAGGAAAATGTTGTCACTGCCATTAACATTCGAGCTGAGTTTTGCAGCCACTTATATTTAAAATGACCTTTAATATTACATGTGATCCAAACACAGATATTAACAATCACCTAGATTATGAGTTTTGCGTTCGTGTTTTAACGCTGAAAAAAAAGCCATTTCAGCGTAGCAATACCGCAAGCATTTTAGCCTGTAAAGCAACATCAGTCCCGCATTTAAAATAATGACATTTTAGCATGGGATTTCCTTAGCGCTGCCATTACAAGTTTTGCGGTGAGGCTAAAAAGCTTGCATTACAGCCTATACCGACACAATCCGTTCCGCTATCTGAGAGCAGTAGTTATGAGTTTTACACAACTAAACTGTTACAAAGTACACTAAACACCCATAAACTACCTATTAACCCCTAAACCGAGGCCCTCCCGCATTGCAAACACTATATTATACTTATTAACCCCTAATCTACTGATCCCGACATTGCCGTCACTAATAAAATGTATTAACCCCTATTTTGCTGCCCTGACATCATCACCACCATAATAAAGTTATTAACCCCTAATTCCCCCACACCCCAACATCACCCACACTATAATAAAGATATTAACCCCTATTCCGCTGCTCCCCGACATCCACCGCTCCCCGACATCTTCAGCATTTATAGATGTACGGCGGACATGATATGCTACATCGTATCATATCCGCTCGCACTTTGATAAATTGACACCAATGTCTCACACATCAAACACGATCTGCGAGCACTGTGCAAAAACAATAATTACAACCACAACAGTTCAGAACCACACATGCAAAATGGTATATGAAAATGTTTGTAGAAGTAAATATTTGCATGTCTACTTTGTTACAGTAAAGTGGCCCCACTAAATTGAAAGAAAGCCGTCTCCATGGGATGTCCATTGGCTTTACTGAGTGTACTAGAGAAATGGTCAACCTTTATTTAATCACTACATATGATCCAAACACTGATACCAATGTTTTAAGATCTTTTCAGGCTCTTAGTCATGCCTAATAGTTGAGGAAACAAAGGAGCATGATTGTAAAAGCTCATATTTAAAATGAATTGAACAAGGTTTTCCTGTCTTTTTGAGCATGTTTGTAACTGTAAAGTTTTTATAAAAGAGACCAAAAAGACTTAATGGTTGGCATTTCCCTATGTATATAATTATCTATATAATATAAATAAAAATGAAAGCAATGTAAAAAAGGAAAATAGACAAATATCCTATATTATAAAAGGCCAAGTGTTTGTCTGAAGCCGTCATGCGCAGTAGAGACAAACACTTGGCCTTGAGATAGGGAGTGCGAGGTACACAAACAGCTGTGAGGTCTGGGGAGTGCCAGGTAAGCTACTCAACAGCTGTGAGGTCTGCTGCGTGAGAAGCGGCCACGCGCTCCCCAGACCTCACAGCTGTTTGTGGCCAACGTGAGCGTTGCGATGGGGGCGTGGCCGGGCGTCGCGAGGGGCGTGGCCGGGCGGGTGTCGCCGCGAGAGGGCGTGGCGGGGGGGGTCCCGCGATGTGAAGACAGAGCCAGAGAGGGAGCAGGAGAGAGGGGGGGAGAAGAGCCAAAGAGGGGGGGGAGAGAGCCAAAGGGGGGGGGGGGGAGAGAGCCAAGGGGGGGGAGCACAAGAGAAGGGGGGGGGAGAAGGGGGGGAGAGCCAAAGAGAAGCGAGGGGAGAGCCAAAGAGACAAAGAGAAGGGGGGGGGAGCCAAAGAGAAGGGGGGAGAGCCAAAGAGAGGGGGGGGGAGAGAGCCAAAGAGAAGGGGGGGGAGAGCCAAAGAGAAGGGGGGGGGAGAGCCAAAGAGAAGGGGGGGGGAGCCAAAGAGAAGGGGGGGAGAGCCAAAGAGAAGGGGGGGAGCCAAAGAGAAGGGGGGGAGAGCCAAAGAGAAGGGGGGGGAGATCCAAAGACAAGGGGGGGGAGAGCCAAAGAGAAGGGGGGGGGGGAGAGCCAAAGAGAAGGGGGGGAGAGCCAAAGAGAAGGGGGGGGGAGAGCCAAAGAGAAGGGGGGGGGGAGCCAAAGAGAAGGGGGGGGAGCCAAAGAGAAGGGTGGGGGAGAGCCAAAGAGAAGGGGGGGGGAGAGCCAAAGAGAAGGGGGGGGAGAGCCAAGAGAAGGGGGGGGAGAGCCAAAGAGAAGGGGGGGGGGGAGAGCCAAAGAGAAGGGGGGGAGAGCCAAAGAAAAGGGGGGGAGAGCCAAGAGAAGGGGGGGGAGAGCCAAAGAGAAGGGGGGGAGAGCCAAAGAGAAGGGGGGGGAGAGCCAAATAGAAGGGGGGGGAGAGCCAAAGAGAAGGGGGGGGAGAGTCAAAGAGAAGGGGGGGGGAGAGCCAAAGAGAAGGGGGGGAGAGCCAAAGAGAAGGGGGGGGAGAGCCATAGAGAAGGGGGGGGAGAGCCAAAGAGAAGGGGGGGGGGGGGGGGCAAAGAGAAGGGGGGGAGCCAAAGAGAAGGGGGGAGAGCCAAAGAGAAGGGGGGGGGAGAGCCAAAGAGAAGGGGGGGGAGAGCCAAAGGGAAGGGGGGGAGAGAGCCAAAGAGAAGGGGGGGGAGAGCCAAAGAGGGGGGAAAGAGAGAGCCAAAGAGGAAAAAGAGCCAAAAAGGAGAGAGAGCCAAAGATGGGGGAGAGAGAGCAAAAGAGGGGGGAGAGAGAGCCAAAGAGGGTGGAGAGAGAGCCAAAG